>NC_057808.1:251010410-251048700 GCF_018294505.1 Triticum aestivum | reverse complement strand
CCTGAGGGTTGGCCAGTCGTCGGCTTCTGCCCCCATGTAGGAAGTACGGGGGTGTTCGGGATAAACCTGAGCACTCTTTATCCCAGTTTTGGGTCCTTGAAGGAGGTGTTCAGCACAACGAACCAGGCAATCGGATTATAGGGCTTTATCACTCTCACTTAGCCATAGGAGCTTGACAAAAGGAAGGTAGGCGCAGCCCCTGGTGTTCGGAAGACCGCACGAGGGGCTCTATAAGCGCCTGATCGGAAGAAAAGCCGATCCATCGCACGCTACATTAGTTATGGCATTATGCGGAAGAAATCCTTAAAGATTTCACAACCTCTCGAATAGCTGACCAGCTCTCGCCGTATCATGACAGTCAGTTTTCGGCTTTCTCTACTATGGCGCTCGTCCGGAAGAACCGGGACACAATCACAGTAGTTCTCCCTGTGCCGCCTTAGCTGATATAGCGAAACGTAAGGCAGCAAAACATGGGAGCCGGGCAAACCCAACTATTGACCCAAGACATGATTCGGAGCTGATGCATATAATGCTATAAGTTCGGGGTGTCGAACGTCCACGAAGGTGTTTGGACTTTATTGCCGTATTATGGGTACAATGAAGCCCCTGGCATATTAAGGCATATCACGATGTACGGATGCCGTTTTGACGAAGGGTTGTCAGTAAGAAACAATAGCTGATAAGCGTCATATAAATCTACATGTTGTATTTGAGTAATATGTCGATGCGTATGGGTATAGGTAATGTGATAAAAATAAATATGACTGCGGAACCTGCTAAGACCAGGCAGGAAGAAGTTGTGTGCGGATCCGGAGTGTAATCGGATGGTCATCGAGGGGAATGCCTAAGGATTCCCTTGCGCGTTCGAGCTGTTTCCATGTCACCAGTCCTGGCCTGCACAAAAGTGAACCTGCAAAGAAAATGCGAGAAATATTTGTGTGCCAAAGAGCGGTTGAGCCGCAGTATGTGACCTTTCCTAGCTTTTGCTGGAGTGTTTAATTGAGCTCCGGACGAGCCGGGCTATCCTGCGGCGAAGTAGTTTGGACTCCTTTGGCGGTGTCCGGGAGCTTGGCCGTCGACTTGAGGTTCGATTGAAAGGTGCAACTCGTTGCTTCTGCTGTTAAAGCGGCGGTATACTCTTCGGCACCGAGGTGGAGTTCGGTCTTGCCATTAACCGTTATGACGCCACGCGGACCGGGCATCTTGAGCTTACGGTAGGCGTAGTGTGGCACCGCGTTAAATCGAGCAAACGCGGTTCGTCCAAGCAGTGCATGATAATTACTGCAGAAAGGGACGATGTCGAAGACTAACTCTTCAGTACGGTAATTGTTTAGTGATCCGAAGACTACCTCTAGAGTGATGGAGCCTGTACAACTGGCCTCCACACCTGGTATAACCCCTCTAAAGGTGGTTTTAGTGGGTTTGATCATCGAATGATCAATACCCATCTTGCGCACTGTGTCCTGATACAGCAGGTTTAGACTGCTGCCTCCGTCCATAAGGACTCGTGTGAGGTGGAACCCGTCAATTATTGGGTCGAGGACAAGTGCGGCTGAATTACCCTGATTGGTATTGGCCGGACGATCCGTATGATCGAAAGTGATTGGCCATAGTTTATATTGTGGGGCGACTGGCTCCGTTAAGTCGTCATCCCTAAAAGTGCACGTCTGTTCCCGTTTGGGGATGTGGATGACGTTTATCATATTCACCGTTTTGATTTGCGGGGGAAATTAAACATCCAATTACATGTATATATATGTTGTTTTTCTGTATGCAATCCCATCGCATGACACACACGTCTTATTAGCAGCAATTGTCTGTGTTATTATCGGTGTTCGCACACATTTCTGATTACAGACCTGTTTGTCGCGTATCACACACATCTTGTTATATTGAACTGTTTATGTTCTCTTGTCTCAACACAAACAGTTCAGCCGCGTGAATCGCATGCCTTATATCGCACACACCTTGATTCGGCTGACCGTTTCTTTTGTGTTGCCTAATCACAAACAGTTCATCCTAGTGAATCGTATGCTGTTTATCGCACACACCTTCATCTGGCTGCCCGTTTCTTTTGTTGCTCCTCATTGAAAACGGCTAATTGCACTGAACCGTATGCCCTACATCACACATGAAACTAAAATTTGAACCGTGTTTGATGCATCCGTCATCGCAAATGTTTTGCACCTTTTTTGACGGTATTTTGTACACCACCGTTTGTGATTAATGCATAGCACACTGTTTCGTCAAAGGGTCTATGATCGTAGTGTCGTGTTAGCAGCATCCTGCAGTAGTGGAAGCTGTTGCGAGACCATCCACTCATGTGTAACTTCCTCTATACCATCAATAGATTGTGATTGTGTTTCAGACAAGACGGGTCGTCTCTGGTTAAAGCTCACACCAACGTCACCCTCTGCAAAATAATGATCAATCAATTGAGTAACCTCCTCAAACCCAAACGCCCCAGCATGAAAAATAGACATTGCGTCAAAATGAAGTTTAACTATGGTCCTTAAAAAGTGCAAAAAAAGAATAAAATGCAGTAACTTATACATATAAATGTAGTGCTGCAAACATAAGCTAAATAAAAATTAATGCAGTTCATATATCAATGTAATGGAGTACACACATATGAATACAAAAAACCTGAATAAAACAAGAATGCAGTTCACACATACATATAGTGGAGTTCACATATACATATAAATGCAGTGCTGCATACACTAACTTCACGTTTGTTTCCAAAAAATGTCGACTAGATACAACAAGGCAACACCAGTTTGTACAACATCAAGTAAGCACCATACACAAAATAAACAAAGCATTCACATCAAAAAATAGCACGTATTTATAAGAACAATCCAATTCAAAACTCACAGGACACATATGAAATTTACAACAGAAATAGGGATACAACCAAATTGGCGAATCAAAAATAAGAAAAAAAACACATACCAGAAGGAGGGGCCACACTTATGGGAGAACATTCAATTTGTGAATTCACTTGATGTCCTGCCTCACCACCATGATCCTTACCACTAGGACAACGAGAGCCAATTGTTGTATCATTATGACCACTGCAATCACCTACCGAATTCAGTAAAAACAAGAAACAGAAATTACAAAACATCACATGAAAAATAATGCAAAGGAACGCTGAAAACACAGCATAAACAAATCTGCAGGATGAACTTGGGAACTAGATAAACATCACAGAAAATAAACAAGGCCAAAGTAAGAGTGCACATACCTTGAACTCCTCCTTCTACTATGCTTGGCGAAGACATGTCGTTTGCCTGCAACACAAGGACAGAGTGACAGATATCAGCAACAAAAAAGACGAAATCTGACGAAACTCTAGATGCACCTTGCTCTGCCTACAGAGCACACGAGAGTACCAACTTCAGATCGAGATCAAATAGCCTGCTTACAGAAAAAATACATAAGCAAAAAACGCAGCAACGCTACGACAATCACAAAACTATATCAGGGGACGATCATGATAGAGGGCACGAGAAACGAACCACGAAAAAGGGGATGAACAACAGCAGTGGGGGCGGGGGCGGGAACAGACGGGAAAGGGCTGCGGGAGCGGAGCGGGAAGGGTTGGCAGAGCGGACGGGGACCCAGAATGCAGGAATAAGGACCTCCTTAGGACAGCGGTTCCGCGGGCGACGGCGGTAGCTGCGGGCTACGGCGGTTTTGCTCGAGCGATAGATGCTTCGGGAGCCGCTGCAAGAGAGCAGAGAGGTTTCTTCTCGGTCTCTCGCTATGAGCGGAGCAGTGGGATCTCTTGGGAGGGTCACGCGCGAGGCCCGCAAGGGAAAGAGTTACATAAAACGGGTCGTCCCAAAACGGCCCGGCTAAATAAGACGGAACAGATAGAAACAAAGAAGTTAGTACCAGATGCAGTTCATTGTGAAGACAAATGAAGTTCGGACAGTCAAACAAATAAATACATGCAGTTCGTAAAAAAAAGTTAAAGTCGAAAAAACAACGCGCATGTTAAGATAATGCATCCGAAAAAAGTCTACCTTCAAATAAGTGTCACAACAACAAAACGGGGGGGACCCCTCCCATGCCAGGGGCTACAACAAATACACACAAAATAGGTGCAGTACGCAACTCTAGATAATGCAGTGCACTTGGTTCGACGAAGCAGTGCGGTATCATAAGCAATGCAGTTTCAGAATACATACATGGTCTAGTTCACAGCGAAATACTCTTAAATTGCAGAATATACTGTACTTTTTTCCCGGGGCTGCAACAATTACACGCAAAACAGCCACAGTCCACAGCTCTAGACAATGCAGTGCTATTTGTTAGACCAAGCAGTGCGGTATCATAAGCAATGCAATTTTGGAAACGCGTATGCTACATATAAACGTGACAAATGCCCGTTCGCACAGAACGTGGTGGTTCCATCCGAGCGGTTCCATCGCCACAAACCCACGATCACAGACGCAACCCCAACCCACGATCTGCACAACCACATCGTCAGCAAGATCGTGCAGTTCATCCGCTACGGCCATCCCCCCTTAAATTCAGACCACTGCCAAGGCTTTCTCATCCACAACAACACAAGTATCCACTACCAAAAAAACACATACGTGACATTTTGGGCCGAACGAATTTTTTCTGTCATACTTATGACACTTCTATGACGATAATTGTGAAAAAACCCGATATCATCATAGATGTGGTGGGCTCCTACTTCTATGACAAAAAATCATGACAGAAAATGGGATTTTCGTCCTGGGCGGGCCGGAGACGCAGCTGCATGACATTCTTTGGGTCGTCCATGACGGAAAAAACCGTGGTAGAAGCGAGGGCGAGGAAAATTTCAGGGAGTTCCCGGTTACGGTGGGTGGTCGGGGGCCGAGCGATGCGCGTTTCTCTCGTACACGTACGCGCATGTGTGCGAGGTGTTGGCTCTAACTGAACCCGAGCGAGGCGTTGGGCTCTAACTGAACCCGATGCACTGCGGGCTAGGCATTACTGAACCCGAGCGATCGATCGATGGCTGTTAACTGAACCCGATCGAGCGATTCCTTCGCTACTGTTGCTAACTGAAGCCGATCGATGCTGCCTCTGGATGAACAGTGAGCATTGCGGGGGGGGGTTTGGATGAACAGTGAGCCGTGGGGTGGATGGACAGGACCCCGTGGCGTTGCCTCTGGATGAATAGGACCCCGATCAATCGAGTCGGTTGGGGCTGGATGAACAGGACCCCGTGGAGGGCTGGATGAACAGGACAACCCCGTGGAGGGCTGGATGAACAGTAGACGGTGGAGGGGTGGATGAACAGTAGCCCGTGGAGGGGTGGTTGAACAGGAGCCCATGGAGAGGGGTGGTTGAACAGTAGCGGGTGGAGTAGTGTGCGATGGAGGCGGGATGAACAGGAGCCCGTGGAGGCTGGAGGAGGTCGACGGTGGATGAACAGTAGCCCGTGGAGGCTGGAGGAGGTCGACGGTGGAGATGAACAGTATCCCGTGGAGTCCCGTTTTGCGGTACGCCACACCCCTCTCGATGAACAGGACCCCCGTTTCGACCGTAGCACTCCAACACAAGTCTGTTTCGTCCGTTTTGCGGTACGCCACACTCCTCCCGATCAACATGACCCCGTTTCGACCATAGGAGGTCCGTTTTCTCCGTTTTGCGGTACGCCAGACCCCTCCCGATGAACAGGATCCCATTTCGAACATCGTCAGTCGAACACAAGGCCGTTTCCTTCGTTCTGCGGTACGCCAGGCCTCGTTTCCATCGCCTGTTCCGTCCAAGCCGGTTGGCTCCCACGCGTTCTGTTGCCTTCCGATGAACACGACGCATTCTGTTGCCTCCCCATGAACACGACGCATTCCGTTGCCTCCCCATGAACACGACGACGAGCAGTTTCTCCGTTCCGACCTAGCCATGTACACGAGCCCTGGCAGTACGTATGCGCGAGTAGGCGTTCGAGACGCCGCCCGTATGTACGTACGTGGCCGTATTTACTTTCTTGCACCCTGGCTGTTGTACGTACGTGTACATTCTACGTGCGCGCCTCTACTACGACACGTGCGCGCCTCTACATCGACCAGTATGTACGTACACGTTCACGACCAGAATGACAATGCTACATACGCTTCGACCAGGTGGGTCCCGGCTATCAGGCAATTCCTTGCGTGCGAAGATGTAGCTGGTGGGTCCTAGCAGTCAGGGGGCCAATCGTTTTTTTTTGCCCGGACGCACTTCCTTGCATGAGAAAATGTAGCTGGTGGGTCCCAGCAGTCAGTGGGCGAATCATTTTTTTTTGCCCGTAATATGGACGCACTTCCTTGCGTGCGAAGATGTAGCTGGTAGGTCCCAACACTCAGGGGGAAACGTTTTTTTCGCGAAATACGGTGGCCCGTCCGGTGGGTCCCCGCTGTCAGGTGGAGCAATCATTATTTTCCGCGTAATAAGGAGGAACTTCCTTGCTGCGGCCGTGGACCCAGCTGTCAGCCTCTCCACGTACAGTCCACGTCCGATGGAAGTCGTTCCTTGACCACTTTGACCACACCGCGCCGAGAGCACCAGGGTGGTGGACAACGGCGAGGCCTAGGAAGGGGAGGATGCGGAGCCGGGGAAGACGCGGCAGTGGAAGCCTGCGCGGAGAGGAGTACGAGGGTTCACTGGTTCGGCTGTGGTGTGAGGCTGTCGTCACCACAGAGCCTGGCCATCGATGGGAATAGTAGGGGCGGTGAGGCCTCCGCGGCAGCACAGCCGGCCACGGGAGGCAGGAGCATGCGGCACGACCGGCGCTGCTTTGGGTGGCTGGAGCAAGAAGACCAGAGGTTGAAGAAGCACTACGGCCGTTGGATGGACATCGTACGGTCACTGGAGCTAGAATCGTTCATATTGACTAAGTTGACAAAGCCCTTCGTCCCCGTCAACTTAGTAGGCCCACAAGTCGGCCTCCCACCAAGGTGGGTCCCAGCTAGCAGGGGGAGTATTCATTTTTTTGTGCGTAATAAGGAGGCACTTCCGGTGGGTCTGAGCTGACAGCGGGGGGAACGTTGTTTTTTCGCGAAATACGGTGGCCCGTCCGGTGGGTCCCAGGAGTCAAGGGGGAAACATTTTTTTGGCGAAATAAGGTGGCCCGTCCGGTGAGTCCCTGCTGTCAGGTGGAGGAATAATTATTTTGCGCGTAATAAGGAGGCACTTCCTTGTGGCCGCAGTGGACCCAGCTGTCAGCCCCTCCACGTACAGTACTCTTCCAATGGAAGTCGGTCGTTGACCACGTTGACCAAGCCACGCCGAGAGCACCAGGGCGGTGGACGACGGCGAGGCCTAGGAAGGGGACAACGCGGAGCCGGGGAAGACATAGCAGTTGAAGCCCGCGCGGAGAGGAGTACGAGGGTTCACTAGTTTGGCTGCGGTGTGAGGCTGCCGTCGCCGCAGAATAACAGGGGGTGTGGGTGAGTAGAGGGATGGCCTGGCCAGCGGTGGGAGTAGTACGGGAAGGTGAGGCCTCCGCGGCATCACAGCCGTCCACGGGAGGCAGGAGCACGCGGCACAATCGGCGCTGGTTTGGGCGGCTGGAGCAAGAAGACCAGAGGTTGAAGAAGCACTACGACCGTTGGATGGACATCGTACGATCACTGCAGCTAGAATCGTTTATATTGAGTAAGTTGACAAAGCCCTTGGTACGGGTCAACTTAGTAGGCCCAGAGCTCGGATTTGGCAGAGAACATATAGCCAATTTGCGATTTGTAAGAATGTACAACCCATTTTTTAATTCTAATGGAATTTACTACAGCCCATTTACAGTTTGTTAAAAGTACAGCCCAACTTCTAGCTAGGACAATGATTAATAATTTCAAATAACCGCTCAAAATAGAATTCAAAAAAAATTCCCACATTTTGATGGGATCCGAAATATTATTATCCGAAATTTCTAGTCAGGTTAAATATAATTTCAAAATAAAGTTGTATTACGTTAAAATCCAACGAAATATTGCGCGCGCAACAAGTAATGAAATTAAAATTTTCAAATTCCAAAAATAATATATTTTTTAAACTAATTACGCGTTTGGTGCATAGTTACTGCCCAGTTATTATAATTACATCCCATTTATTATTTCGTAAAGTCCATTTTCTTGTTAAGCCTAATGCATACCTCCTAGGAAAGTTTGCAGCCCAGCGGGGCGGAGAATAACAAGTTGACCTGGATATTGTGTACAACTGTCGGCCCAGTTGCATTGCTGATGTTGAAAAAAAGGCCTGTGTAGTACAGTACAACCTAACATGGCTACTCAGCCCACATTCAGCGACGCCGGAAAGGCCCAAACAAGGCTTCTGTACAACCTTTTGAAGTCACTGAGCTCAATTAATAACTTAAGAAAAAAGTTAGATTACAGTGGAACCTAATTAAAAGCTGTCACGAGCAAATAAATAATTCAATGGGTCCCACTTGTGCGTATGTGTGTGTGTGTGTGTGCGTGCGTGCGTGTGTGTGTGAGAGAGAGAGAGAGATAGAGAGATAGACCCATCGGTTGATGCTCGTAAATACATCTTTCAGCCATATGCATTGCTAATGCTCAGTAAAAACCTATATAGTTGACACAATCATATAGAACATCATAGCACACTGAACTTGCATACAAAAATTTCACGCAGGCGGAACAATCAGGACGGAAGCAGTGGGTCGCTACGCGTAGGGCTATGTCGAAACCAACGAAGTCGTACATAATGGTTCATCGTCTTTATCAATGACGGGGAAATATCTTGAATGCTGTGCAAAGAAAACAGACAGACAACACAATAAGTTCTGCTAGCACATTAAGTTGACGTACAGCCCTTTCTAAAAAAAGTTCAGGTACAAAATTAGAACATGTCACAATCAAATGAACTGGCATATCAGTGCTTCACACCCATAGCTCGGATTTAACTAGTATCTGACAAGATTCAGTTGTTACCTCAAATTAGAGCAAATCCAGGCAGCCAGCCCTGCCTCTTCTCCCAAAGAAGCAGTGGCCTCCGCCGCGCGATGGAGTAGGCCCTGTGCCATCCATCGTTTCGAGCAACACGGGGAAAGTCTAACGTTGACAACTATAATGGACGTCGTCGATGGACCCTGGCACCAGCGGCGGCGGCAGGACTTCGATTGATGGATTGACCACTTCTTCAACATGCACGAACACTCGATACAGGTACATCCCTAACCTGGTCCGCGGCGGCCTTGGTGGCGACGAATAGTACAACCCCGGTTCCTGCACCGGTATCTCAACACCAATCACCTTCGGTATGGTGGACGGCTTCTTCCTCCATGCCATTACCATCAGAGCCCAACTGTTTGGAGGAACAAACATACTTACGAGCTCACCTCCAAGGTCTTTGATAAGCTCATTCATGGACTCGCTGTTCCAAGCACGTCGAGGCATGCCGTGGAAGGTAAGCTTTGTTAAAAACTCAAGCTCAGAGGGCACCGAGCCCCATCCTGGGTGCCACCGATCAAAGCTCACCAACGCGCCATCGCAGAACAAATGCCGTGAAGATTCAAACACACGACTGCAGTCGAAAGTTGTCCGGAACCTGACGAAGAAATCAGCCGTGGTGGACAGACTTCGACGAGCAAGTCACTTATTTGGATGCCGTGCGCAATGCCAAGAGCTTTGACAAGGTCGTCCGGCGAGACGGGAGGCCGGTCGCCGTTGATGGTTACCATCAGCACTTTGCTGGCAAACTGGTTGTCAAGCACCGCCATGCCACTGTTGAGCGACAGCACGCAGCGACCGAAGGCAGGACGGACCTGAGAATCTCCGGCTCGGAGATCCGCATTGACCAGCGACATGATAGTGCGCTTGAGTACATGGAGTACAGGAGGGAGATTTGGGGGAACTGGAGTAGGAATCGAGATTCCAGAGGTGGGGGAGGGGCGGGAGACTGGGGATCAAAATGTAGCATGAATTTCGAGCACGCGCCAATATGGTCTCGGCGCGCAAGCGCACGAAAACACCGGTGGCGCCCACATGTCGGCCTAAGAGTCTTTATTCTTTCTTTCTTTGGAGAGCCCGGCCTTTTTTTAGGATCTTTTGAGAGCCCGGCCTGAGAGTCATGATTGACCTGTTTGGCATTGCGTTACTACTCGGCCCATATTCAACGACACCTCACTGGTCCAAACAAGTGTACATCATCGAAAAGACACTGAGCTCAAATTATATAACTTGAAAAAAGGAGATATACTCTGAACACTGGAGAATGGTGATGCCCTCATTTAGCCCACCAGTAGTTCGAGACAATAAACAGTTCGAAACAACGATATATACAACATTCAAACACTGACTAGTGACTACTACTGACATAAACATCAAGACATGATAGTTCATAAGAAGTCTTGCTACACCACCAAAACGCACCCATCTGCAGCGCTCAGACTCTCGTGATCCAGACGAGAATGACATTCTAAACAGAAGCAACTATTACATAGTAAGAGTGACATAGACGAGGATGACCAAATTACAAGGAATATGCATAACAAAAGAAAGAACTACCCATCCAGAACCAGCAGCAAAGACAACAAATTCATTCGAAGAGATGATCCAACACCATCATAATTTGCAGCCCCGCTTCAGCGACCAGTGATCCGGAGACACCAGTACTCCACCCTTTCGATGCAATAGCCCAATTACCTATCAACCTGAAGGCTTGAACCACATCACTGCCTGTCGTAATTGAGACATCCAAGGATCAAAGTTAATCCGGATGCCTTTGTCATTCTCACCTTCTTTTGGCTGCAGGCTGTATCGTTGACAATCAGGGGAATTTGCTCCAGAACTCCTAGGGCTCACCGTGTAGACACAGTTTTCCATAGCAAACAGAGCCTCTCTGCCATCAAGGTCCTTGCCAACGGTGATCTCCTGGTTAATCGGATAATTGAGTCCGAGAAACAGAGAGTGTGAACCAAGGCTGTTTACCCGCCTCCAACTAAAAAATCCTAAAGGCCCCAACAAGCTGGTATCCTGCTCATAGACGTAACAACCACTGTCCAGATACTCACGTATTACACGGTGCTTGTATACAGTGGGGTTTTTGCAATATAACTTTTCCGGCTCATGTGTCCGAATGATCATCAGTCTTTTGTCGTCGTCTGATAGAGCGAGGAACCAGTTGTGCTTCCCTGTTATTGGCAAAGGTTGTGTGATTACAAAGGGCAGTAACTGTAGGGACACTGCATCATATCAAAAAGGACAGTCATTGTTAATGTAAGATCAGCATTGTTCAGAGTATGAGTAGGATAATGCAAGAAACATCATTGATATGTCCCTGTTGGAACTGGGAGGAAAATACAGGGAAATGTATACTAGGTTCGAAAATATAGAAGTGCCATGCATGATTATACTCATGTTATCTCACAATCGATTCTTCACAGGAAACTACCATGTCATGCATGTTATGTAATCATGTTCTGTCCTCACAAACAAATTCTTCAAGGTAACTAACAGACCATGCATTGTTATATACTCGTGTTCTGTGGGCAAAAATTTTGTGAGGTTATTATTCTAGCCATTGATTGCTGAAGGGCGAATATAGGTATGTACACATGGTAAGCATTGCAGGATTTCACTACTTCCAAATATAGAGTTCTCCATATGCACATTTACTTCCCTAATGTATGGTTAGATGAAACCAATAGTGTGATTTCTACATCATGAAAATGAGGAAACTAACATGGCCATTGATACACACTCATATTTAGTAGTAGTATATAGATTACTGTAAAATAAGGATAATATCCATATATTCCTAACCGTTTGATTATTTAGGGTACAAATTGGCTGTAATGACATGGTCACAATCGCATGAATTAACTCATTCCAAATATAGCTGATTTACGGCGTCTCTAATACATTGTCATAGTTCTACTCAAATTCTGCTTAAACAGGGATATGCCAATCATCACAAAAAGTTCAAACAGTGTCACGGTGTCATCATTAACATGAGACGGAAACAACTTACACGCGCCGTCCCAGCAATATGTGGTGCCATCTGCTTTGTCGATCGCGTAGATGATGCCATTGTGTTCAATAGCATCACCGAAGTGTGTATCAGCTTTGATGATGATCGACTGCGAGCTGAGTTGTCCAGCTACAGAAGGCACTGGCGTAAAGATAGGCGAGTCCGCGGTCGAACAAGGCAATTAGCTTGAAGTCTGCGTAATTCGCATGTCGTGTGGGCACTTGGCAGATGACAATCTTCTGCAAAACAAGGTCCGTCCAACTAACGTGGTAATCTAGATGACTTGGACCGCGATGGTAAAACTCTATATAATCCAACGGAGGAAGGATTATCTCATGGGAGGTCTGGAAGTTCACGAGCACCAACTTTTTACCGTCTTCTCTGAAGGCAGCCATCCAGTGGGAGTTCATGCCGACCCAGTACATACCTGCCAAGAAGTTTCGGGTGATGGTGATCGGATCGAAGTCAAGGGAAATGATGTACGGCGACCCACTACATACCTGCAAAGAAGTTTCGGCTAATGGAGATTGGATTGAAGTCGAGGGGCATCATGTACGCCTCCGTATCATGCTGAGCCAATCTCGCAAGACCAGATAGTAGCAAGCAGGGTGTCTTGAAAAGCGTAGGCCTCGCTACGACGATGGTCGTGTGCATGTCCCTCGAGCATGCAGCCAGCCGCATGGCGCTCAACATATCCATACACGAACAGCAGAGGTCGAGGATGTCACTGGGGAGATTGCTCCAATCGCGGCTCATATGGATGCTACGCGGTTCGCGTTCGGCCATGGTGGAGTTTGGAAGGTGGGGGTTTTGGGGGGCTTGATTTACGGGGGAGAAGGCTGTCGGTGCTGGAGCGGCTAGCGAGGGAATAGTGGTACTGGGGGAGGCGAGGGAGGCGACGGTACACGGGGGCACAGTGAGATGGAGATGGAGACGGAGAAGGAGATGGAGATGGAGTGGTGCTATGGGAGGGGAGAGGGAGACGAGGCGAGGCGCCAATGTGTTATACAGCGGTGGTGACAGACTGCACAGTGCACAGGGTGAGGCTGACTTTGGTAACCCAAACACGCCGCCTGGACTAGTGTCAGGCGCAGGGTGTTGTCACTTCACTGTGAGGACCGGATGAATAGTATTTTGACCATCAAGTGTACCACAGTTGTACTACTACTACTACTACTACTACTACTACTACTACTACTACTAGTAGTAGTAGTAGTAGTAGTAGTAGTAGTAGTAGTAGTAGTAGGAACATGAGTACTCCAGTATTATATAGCGGAAATAGGTCTCCCGTGCTAGCATGCCTGTTCACTTCATCGTTCAGGTATCATCCATATTGCAAGTAGAACCAAATTCTCGTGCATGCGGAAGCGCGAAGATGGGCCTTTAATGAGGATAACCGTGTACCCGTTTCAGAAAAAAAGGATAACCGTGTACTCCCTCCGTCTAGGTGAGCGCAACCTAGGTGGATGTAGATTGGACGAGAAAGAGCACCAGGATGAGCAAAACTTCCAACCACGGCACTGTTACAAATGGAAGCAAAATCAGCAACTAATACATAGTTATAAGGGTGCCTTTTCAGCTCTCCAAGCAGGCCCAATCAACGCCCTGCCGCGATGCATGAAGTGGTCATTCTGGTGCATCAAGGATGGCATGCAGATCGTTCCACACTTGAGAAGAGGAAAAATGGAAAGGTAGAACGCGGCAACAGAGGAAGAGAACGCTGGCTAACGAGGCTGGGAGGGGATCGAGCAGGAAGTTAATGCTCCACGCCTAAAGGTTTTGGGAAAACCTGATTTTCATAAGGTGACTTACTCACCTAAACGGAGGGAGTAGTCCTTAACCAGAGAATGTTGTGTCTCCCACGCACGCGCCAATATCCATCTGAACCAGCTACGACACATTTTTTATCTGTTTGCATAGGTCCCACCTATCAGGAAGGATGGGCACGTACATGAACAGGTACGACTCATCAGTCTACCCGCATAGCCTTTTCGTTTAGTCTACCTAGCCGTCTAATCAACTACCTGCACGCCACTTCTCCCATTTACTTCTCCATCGGGAACCGATTTTCCTCGGCTTCTTCACCTCCCCTTCGTCTTCATTTGCATCCAAACCCCATTGCGTTCACTTTGTTTTAACCTCTTTAAATAATCATCTACTACTTCAGTTAGACTAGCCATCTAATCCTAATTCTCCAAACCATAGCCCTCCGTTCCAGCAGTTCCAAATGGCGAAAGAGATCGAGATGCAGGTTTTTAGCGTCCAACATGTCCTCGTCGAAGGCTCGATGAGCATAGTTGCCACCGTCACCGTCCACCCAAGGGTTGTTCGGCAGTGGATCAACAGTATATCCAACTCCCTCGAAAAGGTAGAGACGAGGGTCATCGGTCTCGATGCGGAGTACATGGAGCGTGCCCCTGGGAGATCTAACGCGCCACCGTCCTTCAGTTGTGCCTCGAAGATGATGTTTTGGTGTACCACATCATACACTCGCCCTCCATACCAGGTGAGATTCACGATTTCTTGTCTCGGGAGGACGTATACTTCTATGGGGCAGCCATCGAAGGGGACAAATAGAAGCTGGAGCCGTACAACCTTGATTTGAAAAGCATCGCTGACCTACAAACCAGAATCAAAATTCCTGTAGAAGATTGTGATAAACAGACACCATCCCTATTCGACGTAGCAAATTTTGTGCTCGGTACAAATCTTCAGAAGGGTGACAAGACGGTGGCATTAAGGTCGTCTGGATGGGAGAATTATCCCTTGACGTACGAGCGGATAAAATATGCTGCCCTCGATGCCCGTGTGTGTTTCGAGATAGCTGCAAGGTCCAAAGAGCTTGTTGCGATGCCGTCTCCCACAGAAAATGAGAACAAGAAGAAGAAGAAGAAGAAGAAGAAGAAGAAGAAGAAGAAGAAGAAGAAGAAGAAGAAGAAGAAGAAGAAGAAGAAGAAGAAGAAGAAGAAGAAGAAGAAGAAGAAGAAGAAGAAGAAGAAGAAGAAGAAGAAAAGGCTGCACCAGCAGGAGGGTATTATGGATGGATGAACTATTTCCTCTCTTGTAAAAAAAATTATTCCCTCTCGGTGTATATTGATATAGATGGACTATTTTGATGGTGTGCATGTCTTTGGAACAAAGTAGTAGCGTGGGTCCGCTTGACTATAAGGAACTATTTATCCGCATATATAGCTTTCTCTACTACTCCTTCCAGTGATCGGTATGTAGTGCATGTGTCCGTAAACATGACAGCTTGTCCATGGAAGTTTAACTACGACGACCATCATGTTTCATCTCGCGATTCCCACGACGCCGCTCCAACCCACGACACCACGTCCTCCGACGTGCGCCTCACCCCTCTCGGCCGCACCGCCCCTCTGCCTTTGTGTGCATGACATGTGGGCCACCTAAAATGCGGCGGGCATCAAGTTTCTACCACAGCCACACACGATTCCCACGACACCGCTCGAACTCATGACACCACACATCCCCCGACCTGCGGCTCACCCCTCTTGGCCCCGCTGCCCCTCTGCCTTCGGGGGCATTACATGTGGACCAGTCACCTATCGGGTCCACATGTTATTGACTCAAAGCTAGGTGTAGTAAGCGCTGAAGCTCAGTCCCGACGGCCCTGCGAGGGAAATGTAACTCCTGCGCCAGGGCTTGTGGTGCTATCGCTGCACAAACTCGTGCCAAACTCGAGATTTGTTTCTTTACTATACGTGCACGCAACAATTTAATGGACATTGTAATCTCAACATGTGATGGGGAGCTCTAAATTTGAATTTGAAACTTATAAAATGAAAAGATTCAAAACAAATAAACTGGGAGAGAGGGAGTATATCATAGGATGTGTCCCATACAAAATAAGTCCCCTGGTTTGTCACCGTGAAGATGCGGTTAGAAAGGAGCACATCGTCTTCGTACTCGTACGGCAACAAATCGGCCGCAGACAGCATGGTCCGCCTTTGACCGCCATGTGCAAGGTTCGTGCTATCTTATTCAATCTCACCGTGGTTCCATCGTACCAATTCATGCGGTGGCCCGTTGCATGGCTGATCCCAATGTTGGACAAAGGTTCTACGGGAACGGTGTCACCGTTGTAAATGTTGTGCAAATTTATGTTGGTACCCTCCCGTACATATGCAAGCCAATCTCCACTCGCACCGAGCCTAACCTGTGAAACAGTGGGCAGGGGGAGAATTAGGAAATGGACACGGAAGTAGTCTTTAGAATGCATTTACTACATGATCAAACTCATCTTACCTGCTCATCGGAGGAAGTCCGAGTGCCCCTCAACGTCGGCATCTCAAGGGGCGTCAACTTGCAACTACGGCCACGCCGCACTGGAGAGACCCCCAAGGAAACATCCTCGTGCATTCCACGGAACGTCAAGATGCATTTGTATGAGTAGTTTATCTTGTGAGAGAAAAGGAAGAACGAGGGAAGGCCTCTAGAGATAGAGATAGACACTACTACTACCAATGTGCTGGCCCGTGCGTTGCAATGGATCCAAAGTAGTAGAATAATACTTGTTCACGTGCTTGAAATACAAACACTCTAGTTTTGATATACATGTGTCAGCAGACATGACAGCTTGTCCATGGAAGTTGAACCACGGCGACCATCAGGTTTCTTGTTTCTACCACTGCCACACCCACACGCGATTCCCACGACACCGCTCCAACCCACGGCACGACGTCCCCCGACGTGGACATGGATCCTCTGACATGGCTATCACTGCCTTGCCCTGCCTTTCCTTCGCTGACAGGTGGGACCCACGCTTATGGGTCCCACATGTCAGTGACAGAATGGTAGGATTGTTCGCGTCATCCCTCTCGGCCCCACCGCTCCTCTGCCTTTGTGTGCATGACATGCGGGCCAGCTGAACTGCGGCGACCATCAACTTTCTACCACAGACACACTCGATTGGACGCGGTTTGCCTGCTCCGCTGCCGTGCTCCGATCCGTACTCCCGCACCATCGAATTTTCATCCAGCGGCTGTGACACATTTCGTCCCGGGCATCAATCCTCAGCTGGAGTACTTCTGTACTACAGGTAGTACCCGCCAGTGTGGCCATCTACGCCTCATAACGCCCCGACGCCCAGCTATGGCACCCTCGCCACGGCCACACCACCACCGGCCGGTTCATCTCGAACAAGTGAGTCGCGAACCACGCCACCACCATGAGAATGACATGTGGGCCAGCCACACTTAAGGTCCGCATGTCATTGACTCATAGGTCGGGCACTAAGCCACTGAAGTTCGGTCCCGTGGGCCCCGAGAGGGAAATGTAACTCCTGCGGCAGGCCTTGTGGTGCTCCCGCAGCACGAGCTCATGCCAAAACCAGAATTTGTTTCTTACTACTACCAACTAGTACTAGTAAGGTACACATGCATTGCACGCATGTGATTCTAGTGGTTTGTGCATTATGCTTCTACATGTGGAGTTTTCGAGATTCTACATGTGGCAAAATCTGGTGGAATGTAGATCATATCCAACGGCAAGTAGTGCTCGGATTTGCCATCTTTGTACCGTCGGATTGGCTTCATCCAACGACCAACCTTCAAAGTTATTCACGCACTATATGGGGGTATAGATATATAGATGTTTGGTTTGCAGCCTAAGGTTACCACGCCTAAGCTTAGGCGTGACACAATATCTTAGGCGTGTGTTTGGTTCATTGCTACACTTGTGGCTTGCCACACTTTTCTAGCTACATGGTCCACATGTCATAGACTCAACTTCTTGCCAAATCTTGCCACACTTGTGGTGCCCATTTTGTTAGCCACATTTTTTGTGGCAGACACAGGGGTTGTTTGGTTTTAGGCCTAGCAATGCCACACTTTATCATAAAATGTTGCCAAACTTGCCTAAGATTAGGGGCTATTTGGTTAGTAGGGCTATTTGAATTGTGACTATCTTTGCCATATATTGCCACATGATTTTTGCCACACTTGCCAAACTTGCCTTAGTTGAGTTGCTTTTGTTAGCCACACTTTGGTTTGCCTAGGGGAATCTTGCCACATAGTTATTGTGTCTATGACATGTGGGGCTCACTGCTCATAAAAAAATCTTTGCCTTAGGTGTGGCTAGAACCAAACACCTACCTAACTTGGTCAAACTTTCCTAAGGTTAGGTGTGGCAAAGTGTCGCAAGGTGTGGCTAGGAACCAAACAGCCACTAGGGGCTGTTTGGTTCTTGGCCTAGCATTGCCACACTTTGCCACACATTTTTTGCCAAGCTTGCCTAAGGTTAGTTCATCAAAATGAAAGCCACAAGTTGGCAAGCCTAAGGGAATCTTGCCACATTTTTTGTGTGTATGCCATGTGGGGTGAAAGTGTGGCTTGCCTAAGGTGTGGCTTGAACCAAATACTCACCTAAGTTAGTCAAACTTGCCTAACTTTAGCTGTGGCAACATTTGGCAAAGTTAGTCACAAAGCAAACAGCCCTAAGATTGCCAAATATTGCCACACGTAAGGTTAGGCAAGTTTGACTAACTTAGGTGAGTGTTTGGTTCAAGCCACACCTTAGGAAAGCCACACTAAGGCCCCACATGACATACACACAAAAAATGTGGCAAGATTCCCTTAGGCTTGCCAACTTGTGGCTCTTATTTTGAGGAACTAATAACTTTTCCTAAGCTTAGTTGTGGCAAATTTAGTCATGAATTAAGTTCAACCATGGAGTCTTCTAGATTATACATGTGGTAGAATCTGGTGGATGATATCCAATTGCCATCTTTGTACCGTTGGATTGGCTTCATCCAACGACCAACTTTCAAAGTTTTTCGCACACTATATAGGGGGTATAGATATAGATGTGTTGGTCCGTTGCAATGGATCCAAAGTATATCTATTTAGTGGAGTGCACTCTAAACACATTATCTATTTATTTTTCTCTAACCTTCCGTAGCCATGCAACCAAGCCACATAAGCTTCATGGGTGCCCCCCACATCATATTATTCATACTACGTTGATTGAAAAAAAGATAAATCACCCAAAATAAGATCTTCCCGTTTTTTGTTCCTACGATGTTGTGCCGTGCACGTACCTACTAGTTGTATAGTGGTAGTACTAGTAATATAGTATTAGGAGTACAAACTTGGTACTAGTAGGAGTAGTACTAGTACGGAATGCTCCTCTCTATCAACGAGCCCCATCTGACACCAAATTTCTTGGCTTCCGTGCTACAGCTAGATCTTCCCCTCGTTTCTGTTTTCCAACCCGGCGGCGGGCGGGGTGCGGTTTGCCAATAGTCGGTTTGCTCAAGAGTGGTCCCACATGAAAGTGAAAATGCTAGGCAACACGCCTTCCCTAAGCTATGTGTCGTGCCGGACGGGTCGTGGAGTACTCCCGATTCCCGTGCGTGTGGGGGTGCGACGCGAAAGCGATAGGCCTTCTCCTTTTACTAGCAATGTGCCCGTGCGTTGCGACGGATCCAAAGTAGTAGAACAGTAGTACTTGTTCACAAACTTGAAAGAAATCACTCTTGTTTTGATATACTCCTAATATATTACTCCCTCCGTACCTAAATATTTGTCTTTTTAGAGATTTCAAATGGACTATCACATACGGATTATATAGACATATTCTAGTGTTTCTAGCAAGATGCCCGCGTGTTGCACGAAGTTGATGGAAAAGGTAAGCACAACTTATAAATTGATGGATGGAGTACTAGTTACAGTGATGCATATAATTAAGCAAAGGGATCGCACATGTCGGTATTGACTGGAACGAGAATGCAACAGCATGCTACGTCTTGAGCTTGCATTGGTTTTCCTTGAAGAGGAAAGGGTGATGCAGCAATAGTAGCGTAGGTATCAATCCAGTAGGAGGCTCCTCAAAAGTCCCACGCACCTACGCAAACAAACAAAGAACTCGCAACCAACGCAATAAAGGGGTTGTCAATCCCTTGACGGCCACTTGCGAAAGTGAGATCTGATAGAGATAGTATGATAAGATAAATATATATTTTGTATTTTGTAATATAGATGCAAAAAGTAAAGATGCAAATAAAAGTAGATTGAAAGCTTATATGGTAAAATATAGACCCGGGGGCCATAGGTTTCACTAGAGGCTTCTCTCAAGATAGCATAAGTATTATGGTGGGTGAACAAATTACTGTCGAGCAATTGATAGAAAAGCGAATAATTATGAGATTATCTAGGCATGATCATGTATATAGGCATCACGTCCGCGACAAGTAGACCGACTCCTGCCTGTATCTACTACTATTACTCCACACATCGACCGCTATCCAGCATGCATCTAGAGTATTAAGTTCATAAGAACAGAGTAACGCATTAAGAAAGATGACATGATGTAGAGGGATAAACTCATGCAATATGATATAAACCCCACCTTTTTATCCTCGATGGCAACAATACAATACGTGCCTTGCAACCCTTTCTGTCACTGGGTAAGGACACCGCAAGATTGAACCCAAAGCTAAGCACTTCTCCCATGGCAAGAAAGATCAATCTAGTAGGCCAAACCAAACTGATAATTCAAAGAGACTTGCAAAGATAACTCAATCATACATAAAAGAATTCAGAGAAGATTCAAATATTTTTCATAGATAAACTTGATCATAAACCCACAATTCATCGGATCTCGACAAACACACTGCAAAAAGAGTTTACATCAAATAGATCTCCACAAGAGTGGGGGAGAACATTGTATTGAGATCCAAAAAGAGAGAAGAAGCCATCTAGCTAATAACTATGGACCCGAAGGTCTGTGGTAAACTACTCACAACTCATCGGAGGGGCTATGGTGTTGATGTAGAAGCCCTCCGTGGTCGATTCCCCCTCCGGCGAAGCGCCGGCGAAGGCTCCAAGATGGGATCTCGCGGATACATAAGGTTACAGCGGTGGAAATTGTTTTTCGTTGGCTCCCTGGATGTTCTTGGGGTACGTAGGTATATATAGGAGGAAGGAGTACGTCGGTGGCCGCCTGTGGGGCCCAGGAGACAGGGGCGCGCCCAGGAGGGGTGGGCGCGCCCTCCTATCTCCTGGCCGCCTCGTTTGCTTCTTGACTTGCACTCCAAGTTCTCCGGATCACGTTCATTCCAAAAATCACGCTCCCAAAGGTTTCATTCCGTTTGGACTCCGTTTGATATTCCTTTTCTTCGAAATACTGAAATAGGCAAAAAACAGCAATACGGGCTGGGCCTCCGGTTAGTAGGTTAGTCCCAAAAATGATATAAATATGTGAAATAAAGCCCATAAACATCTAAAAGGGGTAATATAATAGCATGGAACAATCAAAAATTATAGATACATTGGAGATGTATCAAGCATCCCCAAGCTTAATTCCTGCTCGTCCTCGAGTAGGTAAATGATAAAAACAGAATTTTTGATGTGGAATGCTACCTAGCATAATTCTCAATGTAATTTTCTTTATTGTGGCATGAATGTTCAGATCCAAATGATTCAAAATAAAAGTTCATATTGATAAAAGAAATAGTAACACTTCAAGCATACTAATCAAAGCAATCATGTCTTCTCAAAATAACATGGCTAAAGAAAGTTCATCCCTACAAAATCATATAGTTAGGCTATGCTTCATTTTTGTCACACAAAGATGTTCCCAAATTCTACACCCCCGATGACAAGCCAAGCAATTTTTTCGTACTTAAATAATCTCAAACTTTTTCAACCTTCACGCAAAACATGAGCGTGAGCCATGGATATAGCACTATGGGTGGAATAGAATATGATGATGGGGATTGTGTGGAGAAGACAAAAAAGGAGAAAGTCTCACATTGACGAGGATAATCAACGGGCTATGGAGATTCCCATCAATTGATGTCAACATGAGGAGTAGGGATTGCCATGCAACGGATGCACTAGAGCTATGAATGAATGAAAGCTCAATAAAAGAAAACTAGTGGGTGTGCATCCAACTTGCTTGCTCACGAAGACCTAGGGCATTTGAGGAAGCCCGTCGTAGGAATATACAAGCCAAGTTCTGTAATGAAAAATTCCCACTAGTATATGAAAGTGACAACATATGAGACTCTCTATATGAAAAACATGGTGCTACTTTGAAGCACAAGATATGAGACTCGCTATATGAAGAACATGGTCCTACTTTGAAGCACAAGTGTGGAAAAAGAGATAGTAACATTGCCCTTTTTCTTTTTTTTTCTTTTCTTTGGCACTTCTTTTTTTTCTTTTGGCCTTTCTTTTTTTTCTTTTTGGGCAATGCTCTAATAATGATGATCATCACACTTTCATTAATTACAACATATGAATTACAACTCGAAACTAGAACAAGATATGACTCTATATGAATGCCTCCGGTGGTGTACCGGGATGGTGCAATGAATCAAGAGTGACATGTATGAAAAATTATGCATGGTGGCTTTGCCACAAATACGATATCAACTACATGATCATGCAATGGCAATATGACAAAAGTAATGTATGTCATGATGATGATGAACGGAACGGTGGAAAGTTGCATGGCAATATATCTCGGAATGGCTATGGAAATGCCATAATAGGTAGGTATGGTGGCTGTTTGAGGAAGATATAAGGAGGTTTATGTGTGATAGAGTGTATCGTATCACGGGGTTTGGATGCACCGGCGAAGTTTGCACCAACTCTCAAGGTGAGAAAGGGAAATGCACGGTACCGAAGAGGCTAGCAATGGTGGAAAGGTGAAAGTGCGTATAATCCATGGACTCAACATTAGTCAAAAGAACTCATATACTTATTGCAAAAATTTAGAAGTCATAAAAAATCAAGCATTATGCGCATGCTCCTAGAGGGATAGATTGGTAGGAAAAGACCATCGCTCGTCCCCGACCGCTACTCATAAGGATGCACAAGCCAGGTACACTTCATGTTTCAAATTTGTTACACAAATTTAACCATACGTGCATGCTACGGGACTTGCTAACTTCAACACAAGCATTCTTTAAATTCATAATCACCCAACTAGCATGACTTTAATATCACTACCTCCATATCTCAAAACAATTATCAAGTATCAAATTAATCATAGCATCCAATTCACTTCCTATGATAGTTTTTATTATACCCAACTTGGATGCCTACCATTCTAGGACCAATTTATAACCATAGCAAATACCATGCTGTTCTAAAAGACTCTCAAAATAATATAAGTGAAGCATGAGAGACTAGCAATTTCTACAAAAGTAAGCCACCGCCATGCTCTAAAAGATGTAAGTGAAGCACTAGAGCAAAAACTATCAAGCTCAAAAGATATAAGTGAAGCACATAGCATATTCTAATAAATTCTAATCAAGTAGGCTTCTCCCAAAACACATATAATACACGACGCTCCAAGGATGATTGTGGTGTGCACAGCAAGGATGATTGTGGTAAACTAAAAAGAAAAGACTAATATAATACACGACGCTCCAAGCAAAACACATATCATGTGGCGAATAAAAATATAGCTCCAAGTAAAGTTACCAATGAACGAAGACGAAAGAGGGGATGACTTCCCGGGGCATCCCCAAGCTTAGGCTTTTGGCTATTCTTGAATATCTTTGGGTGTCATGGGCATCCCCAAGCTTAGGCTTTTGCCACTCCTTATTCCATAGTCCATCAAAGCTTTACCCAAAACTTGAAAACTTCACAACACAAAACTCAACAGGAAATCTTATAAGCTCCGTTAGTGAAAGAAAACAAAACCACCACATAAGGTACTGTAATGAACTCATTCTTTATTTATTTTGGTGTTAAACCTACTGTATTCCAAGTTCTCTATGGTTCATACCACTTAATACTAGGCATAGATGCATCAAAATAAGCAAACAACACACGAAAAACAGAATCTGTCAAAAACAGAACAGTCTGTAGCAATCTGTAACTAATGCAAACTTCTGGAACTCTAAAAATCCTACCAAAATAGGAAGTCCAGGACAATTTGTCTATTGATCAGCACCAAAAAGAATCAACGCAAAAGCACGTTTCTGTGATTTAACAAAACTAATTTCGTGCGCGCAAAGTTTCTGTTTTTCAGCAGAATCAAATCAACTATCATCATAGGTTATCCTATAGGTTCTACTTGGCACAAACACTAATTAAAACATAAAAACACATCTAAACAGAAGGTAGATGCAAAATTTATTACTAAACAGGAACAAAAACAAAAAACACAAATAAAATTGGGTTGCCTCCCAACTAGCGCTATCATTCAACGCCCCTGGCTAGGCATAAAAGCGAAGATAGATCTAAGTAGTGCCATAATAATAAGATAGATCTTGAAAACTCATCTCATATTCTCTATGTTCGGCAGCAAGTTTTCTCTGAGGCAAGAAAAAGTAATCAAAGGGCTAAATGTAGCGGGACAAAAGTCCCCAAGATCAATCTCAGGAGGAACGGGTTCCTCCTTTGGCCCTTCATAATGCACACCTAATTCATCACTAAAAGCATTCTTTTGGCAAAATCTCGTGAGCCTATACTCAAGAGAGTATCCTAGTTCATTATTTCGAAGAGCAAAATCATTATTAAGTTTGGTTTCGCAGTTCCTGAAGAGAGGCAACCTCTATCTCTTTCTCTACATCTGCGGGCCGGTAGGCCGGCCAACTAACTCTTCAAATGAAGCCCTTTATCTTTCTAACGAAAAAGAGAATGATGATGATGGCGGAAATTCTATCAACCAAGACATTGGTAGGAACCCTTTTCTAAGGTTTTCATTGAAATCAACATAGTCCGAAGATTGAAAACGCCTAATTTCCTCTTGATCAAAGAGGACTGCCTCTATGGGAGGACGACCCGCGTCCACCCTATAGTGCGCAAATATTTCTTTGGCCTCTCTTATTATAAATCTAAACTCATGATCCAAAAAGATAGTAACAGCGCGCTTAACAGAAGAATGCTCAATATTGGAAAATTCTAGGAAAATTCTTTGTATGCAAGGATGCATATGCATAAATTATCTTTCAAGTTCAACTACAAGCATAGCGGTAGCATCCGCAAGACTACTAGTTCTATGAAGAATAGAACCACCCATGGAAGGTAAAGCACCAGCACAAGTAAAGAAATCTTGCATAACACCTTTTCCAATAATGTTACCACTACCGATTCGAAACTTTTTAGTATGCATGATAGGGGGTTCTTCAGCCGGAGCCTCAGAATTTTCCATGTTATCATTATTCTCCATATCGACGATAATCTCCCCATTTTCGGACATACCAGCAAACAAAAGCAAAGAGGAAGAAAACAAGCGAAAGAGAGAAGAGAAGATTGGGAAAGAGAGGGCAAATGAAACGGCAAGGGTGAAGTGGGGGAGAGGAAAACGAGAGGCAAATGGCAAATAATGTAAATGCGAGGGAGATGAGTTTGTGATGGGTACTTGGTATGTCTTGACTTGAGTGAAGACCTCCACGGCAACGGCGCCAGAAATCCTTCTTGCTACGTCTTGAGCTTGCGTTGGTTTTCCTTGAAGAGGAAAGGGTGATGCAGCAATAGTAGCGTAAGTATTTCCCTCAGTTTTTGAGAACCAAGGTATCAATCCAGTAGGAGGCTCCTCAAAAGTCCCACGCACCTACACAAACAAACAAAGAACTCACAACCAACGCAATAAAGGGTTGTCAATCCCTTCACGGCCACTTGCGAAAGTGAGATCTCATAGAGACAGTATGATAAGATAAATATATTTTTGGTATTTTGTAATATAGATGCAAAAAGTAAAGATGCAAATAAAAGTAGATTGAAAGCTTATATGGTAAAAGATAGACCCGGGGGGCATAGGTTTCACTAGAGGCTTCTCTCAAGACAGCATAAGTATTACGGTTGGTGAACAAATTACTGTCGAGCAATTGATAGAAAAGCGAATAATTATGAGATTATCTAGGCATGATCATGTATATAGGCATCACGTCCGCGACAAGTAGACCGACTCCTGCCTGCATCTACTACTATTACTCCACACATCGACCGCTATCCAGCATGCATCTAGAGTATTAAGTTCATAAGAACAGAGTAACGCATTAAGAAAGATGACATGATGTAGAGGGATAAACTCATGCACTATGATATAAACCCCATCTTTTTATCCTCGATAGCAACAATACAATATGTGCCTTGCAACCCTTTCTGTCACTGGGTAAGGACACCGCAAGATTGAACCCAAAGCTAAGCACTTCTCCCATGGCAAGAAAGATCAATCTAGTAGGCCAAACCAAACTGATAATTCGAAGAGACTTGCGAAGATAACTCAATCATACATAAAAGAATTCAGAGAAGATTCAAATATTTCTCATAGATAAACTTGATCATAAACCCACAATTCATCGGATCTCGACAAACACACCGCAAAATGAGTTTACATCGAATAGATCTCCACAAGAGAGGGGGAGAACATTGTATTGAGATCCAAAAAGAAAGAAGAAGCCATCTAGCTAATAACTATGGACCCGAAGGTCTGTGGTAAACTACTCACAACTCATCGGAGGGGCTATGGTGTTGATGTAGAAGCCCTCCGTGGTCGATTCCCCCTCCGGCGGAGCGCCGGTGAAGGCTCCAAGATGGGATCTCACGGATACAGAAGGTTACGGCAGTGGAAATTGTTTTTCGTTGGCTCCCTGGATGTTTTCGGAGTACGTAGGTATATATAGGAGGAAGGAGTACGTCGGTGGCCGCCTGTGGGGCCCAGGAGACAGGGGGCGCGCCCAGGAGGGGTGGGCGCGCCCTCCTATCTCTTGGCCGCCTCGTTTGCTTCTTGACTTGCGCTCCAAGTTCTCCGGATCACGTTCGTTCCAAAAATCACGCTCCCGAAGGCTTCATTCCGTTTGGACTCCGTTTGATATTCCTTTTCTTCGAAATACTGAAATAGGCAAAAAAACAGCAATACGGGCTGGGCCTCCGGTTAGTAGGTTAGTCCCAAAAATGATATAAATATGTAAAATAAAGCCCATAATTATCCAAAAGGGGTAATATAATAGCATGGAACAATCAAAAATTATATATACGTTGGAGACGTATCACAGCACAATAAGAATTAAGGCCATGATGATGCGATCGCAGTGGTGGTTACAGAAGGCAAGAAGACAGATGGATCCATGAACGTACGACCTCCTCCTCCTCAACTTAGTGCGCGGGCCACCGACCGGCGGCTAAGGAGCGGCAGCTTTTGTGGCGAGGTCAAGGTGGTTCTCAGCAAAGGCATCCAAGGCTTCCAGCCGGTTGAGGAAGGCCAACGTCGTAGCGTCCTCACTGGCCCTGTAGATACCTATGTACACGATTTGCTCATGCACGTGGATGTGTAGGTCGACGAATTCTTGCAGGGCGAGGCGCCTCGCGGTGAGCGCGACCTCCAGGTGGACATTCTTCATGGCGTCGGCGGGCAGTCGCAGGGCCACCAGTGCTTGAAAGAGGTTCCGGCCATGGAGGCCGATTAGGGTGGCAGGCAATGAGGAGCCCGGGCGCGCGGGCTGGAGGAGTACGGCGATGTCGTCCGCGAGCTTCTTGAGGACGGTGAACTTGTTGCTGGTGGCAACGATCATCTGGTCCAACTGAGAGTCGTAGTTGGCATCGACGGCGGCCATCCACCAGCCGGTCTCCAACACCGTCTGGAGACGATCCTCGGTGCCATGCCGCAGGCCGGCGTCGTGGACCATCTGGCACAGCCGCTGGCCGCTCACGCGCATCGCCGCCATGGGTCTGGAGTGAGCTCTTTTGTGCTTAGTGTAGGTGCTTAGGCAAATGCTTAGGTGCGTACGATGTGGTAGATGCATTGGAATGGAGGGGTGCCTTTATATGAGGGCAATGAGGGCAAACTGTGTTGCATTCACATCGTGCAGCCTCTTTTCCTGGACCTCCTCCCATTACTTCCCTCATGCATTAATTGAAGGAGGATGCATTGGCCATTCAACATTTCGGGAACCGCTACTCCCTCCCTCGTCTGCATTAAAGCCATATCAGGAACGGGAGTACCTAGAACTCATCTAGATGAGATATAATTTGGTCTCATTCACTTTGAAAACAAGAGCAAATACAACCCACGTCAGCACACACGCATCTTATAGCATCACATCCAATGGCTATAAAAGATGAATGAGACCAAATTATATCTCATCTAGATGAGTTCTAGCAAAACTGTATTAATAATACTTAGTATCATATATTAGTATCATGTAGTACTTTATTTATTGCCATGTATGACACATAGTAGCATAGCATTTATTATGATACGGTATCATGATATGATACTCAACTCTCTCTCTTTCTTCATTTAATTCTATGACACCTCATCAAAATTGCCTAGTTGGCATGCATGATATAGCTATGATACTACCATTACAACCAGCCTTAGCAAATAAACATTAAGTTCTCTCGTTTTCCTCTCCACCTTGGGCACCTAGACGGAGGCAGTATACTGTGAGGTTGCTTGGATCCAAGGGACTTATTTTAGTCTGACTAAAAATAGTCTCTTTAAGAGGCTAAAGTTCCAAGCACCCCTGACTAAAGAGGGGCTAAAACTAGTCTTGAGACTAAAATTTTTTAGTCAGGGGTACCCCTACTAAAATGTGGATTAGTCCTCTCTCTCCTCATTTAACTCCTCTCCTTTAACACAGGCAAGTTCTGGATTGGAGGGTTTGGAGGATAATAGATGCTCATTAACTTGATTTTAGTCTCTTTAGTATTTGGATCCAAGCATGGGTGAGGCTAGCAAATTTTAGTCCCACTACTTTTAGTCATGGGACTAAAATGTATCCAAGCACCCTCTGTACTATTTAAAAGTCGAGGACGGGGCTTTTCCTGCGCGGTAGGCGGGGCAGTTCCGCCTAGTCGGTTCGACAGACACGCGAGAAGATGAGGGAGTAGGCTGCTACAAACGTAGGGCTGTGTGATTTGACAGCGAGTTACTGCTGGACAGGTGGGGCCCCGTGATTTGACTTGCCATTATCATATTAACTACGGCGCTACGACCGGCGTGAGTCTCCTGATTCCTGACCACCTCCATACAGGTGCCTCTCCCAATGCTCCACCATGTAGTTGAGGCTGGCTCTTGCATGAGAGCCTACTTCTCCACTTTTGCCTTGCCTCTCTTTCCCCCACATATAGCCCACTATTGTAGTACTACTTACTTGCTCCTACAGGTGCTAAGCTTGCCACATAGGCATAAAGTCTGATGTGGCAAGTTAATTAAGAAGAGAGAGACTAGTTTGGTGACCCAAGGAAGAAACGGTGCTAAGCGTGTGTACTTAGGTGAAAAGACAATTTTGAGTCTATAGCTAATTAAATGAAGCAAACTTAGCAACAAAAAACTAATAAGCACCTATGCATTAGGGACTTGATTGCTAAACCATTTAATGCCCTTAGCACCTCATCTAAAGCACCATTTCATTGGAAGAGGTCACTCCTTGGCAAATGCAATAAATACTACAGTACGAAGAAAGAGATAGAGAGAAGTAAAAAAACACTTATAGCCAACCTTAGAGCTAACCTTGTTGTAGTATGAGTGACTAAGTGATGACATGCCAGCATCAGATAGCCTAACGCACCGTGTTAAATCTCCAAGGGCGCGACCGCGCGAGCGACGCGACGGTCGTGGTAAGCGCGACCATGATACGGGCTGCTGGCAGCCCTTGGATCTGAGATCGAACGGTCGCATGCTAAGTTGCTGAAAATTTGCAGAATAACCCTCCAGGATAGGATATTGACCCATAGGTCTAGAATCACGCCATGCAACCGTTCGATCTCAGATCCAAGGGCTCTCGGAAGCCCGTATCATGGGAGAATGGAAAGCCACTACCCTGTCGTTCGCACGCTGGCAGTTCGCTCCTACTCGTCCCCGCACGCCCTTTAATATTACGGCGGTTCGCTCCTAGTCGTCCCGTCCTTTCACATTACGGCAGTTCCACTAATCCTAACCCTCCTCCCAAATCCATGGCGTCCCAAATCTCCATGATTGGCGATGAGTACAAGGTTAGAACCATCACCGGCGATGAGTTTGACGTCATCTACACCCGTTCTTCCGCGACGGTGAAAGGATGCCTTTCTCGCTTCAGACGCATGTTCGAAAACTCAGATGATGAGTGGGTCGCTGGGGTAGATGTTGAGTACACCACAGTCTTGGGACGAGAGAAGGATCTAAAGGAGGAAGAGAGGAAGAAGCCCGCCGTGATCCAGGTTTGCGTGCATGACTTATGCTTGGTCTACCACATATGACATGCTGATGTTGAATTCCTGGATTTTAAGAACTTCCTCAAGAGCAACCTAGTCAAATTTGTTACTGTAGACTTTACGAACGACAAAAAAAGTCTTGGGTCGGATAGGCCTCGTTGTAGGCAACCCCCTCGACCTCCTGAAGAATCGGCTGCTGGCCTCCAGTGGCCAGCCTTCAATGCTGACCCTGGCAGGAGCCATGGTTCATCCTTCGTACGATAAACTGGAGAAACCTCAATACAGGTTTCATCGTCATGCATGGCAGCGGAATGTACTAGATATAGACCACATCCACTACGCAGCAATGGATGGCTACCTTTGTTTCAATATCTACAAGGGTTGGATGAAGAGCAAGAGCCAAGTGTGCGGTTCAAGCAAAGAAGTATCGGCCAAGAGGAAGAGGGACAAGGACGATGTCGAGGACGTGGACGAGGACTCCGAGTAAGGTGGCAGTCTCGTTGCTCATGGTGGTTCTAATGCAGTGTCTACCGGAGTAGTTGCAAAGTTTAATTTCAGAGGTGCTTAGTTTAATTTGAGGGGTGTGTTGTGCTGAGCCCCCAGGAGAACTATGTTATGTTTCTTCTCGTTACTTTAACTCTTTAGTACGCACATACTAGTATTTCTTACATTTCATGTTTTAGTTGGTATAGTACTACCACTCATTTCTTCACATTATATACGTACAATATATATGGCCAACATCATATAGCCAGCAGTTTAGTTGTCAAAGAATTTCAGGGTGCTTAGTTTTGTCAAAGAGTTCCATGGTGCTTAGTTTTATTTGAGGGGTGGGTTGCGCACTTGTGCTGGACACCATTATTGTGACTAGCCTTTTTAATAGTACTATATGCATAATTTGGCGACGAGCGCTCTCTATATGTACCACCTTTTTTTAATTTCAAGTTTTGCTCCATGGCGCAATCCATCGATACTACTACTGTACAAAAGTGGAGTATATAAATTTTTTAAAAGGCTAGAGGGTGGGGCAGTCTAGCTTGGTCGGTTTCACGAGAGGAGAGGGCCTTTGTGATTTGACGGCTCATTACTGCTGTCAAATCGAATAGTACTGCGCCGCCCGCTGCACGCCCGGCGCCTCCATTAAACCCCTCCGTTAAACCCGCATGCAAACCGAGAATCCTACTCCGGCCACACGTCCGTTCATGAGTGGGCCGGAATTAAACGCAACACCGGCCGAGCTCCTCCCGTCCGCCCTCAGTTTAAACGAGGCCAGACGCCGGCCAATCTCCTACCGTTCGCCCTATTTACACGAGGCCAGACAGACAGCGGGCAAGAATCGCACCCCTCCGCCGCTCCACCATCTCCTCCTTCACCATTTTCTCCAGTCTTCTGATGGCTTCCGAGGAGCCGTTCTCCGGCATATTACCCGGCTGGGTGGCCCGCCGAGCCCTCCGGATACGGGCGAGGCCGCTCGGTGCTTCACCTACCTCGCTTGGCCCAACGGAGCCAGTTGCCGCCCCAAGCAGGCGCGTGGTTCAGCAACTCGCCGCTCCAGTTCAGCTCGATGAGGAGTGGCGAGTTGCTCCACGCCGGCACGGCGGCGAGCACGCCGGTACGGGCGTCGTCGCTGCCGCATCGTACCGTGCCACCAGTGTCTGCGGTGGCCGCACCTCCCGTGTCTATGGGCGCGCCTCCCGTGCCCGCGACAGCGCCATGCAGGCAGAGAGAGAAGCCGGGTGCGTGGAGAGCGACGAGTCGGTGGCCAGCTTCTCCGTGTCCGCCGCCATCATGGAGGAGAAGTAGAACACGGGAGGCCGCCGCCACTTGGGACCCATTAAGGCCACCGCCGAGGCGACGACTGCGCATTCAGGTGGTTTCTTTGCTGCTTCGTCTCTTCCAAGGACCTTCGTCGACCCCGCAAGTGTCTGCCGGACATGAGGAAGACAAAGGGATCCGCGGGCGGCCATTTAGATTATGTACTCCCTCTGCAGCTGGTGGGAAATATTTGCTCTAAGAATGGATAAATTGTAGGTATCTATAACTAAAATAAGTCTAGATACATCCATTTCTAGGACAAGTATTTCCGGACGGAGGGAGTATTAATTATACCAAGAGAGCCGGATTGGCACCGCTTAGTTCATGTAAATGTAATGAAATCCATCATGTTTATATGAAGATCCGGCTTTTTTATACGAAATCCTTCATGCTTATATGAAATCAGTCCGTGTTTGCATGAATTTCATCTGGTTGGTTAGAGTTGTAAAAATGTATGCCGCTGGCGTTTGATGTCGTCCTCCGTGGAAGGAAGCGGGAGGAAATTTGTCGGCTGCCGTTGGAGCTGCTCTTATGCTGGAAATAATAGAGTGACATCTAATCCATTTGAGTTAATTGCCTGTATGATTGTTCCTCTATAAAAAGTTAATTGCATGTACAGTGTACACATGACTTGCAGGGTGGCTACAGCTTCGTACAGAAAGTTAAAAAGAAACAAGTCCATCCTTAATCTTGTATTCTAAGTACTCTGTGGGTTCCACTATCAGTACAGTAGCGAAAGAAGGATATATTAAATAAGTAATATATAATCTAAAAATCTAAAGTTAAAAGACAGAATTCAAACTCATGTCATCGCGTTGCGAGAATCCGGCGCTAACCAGCCCAGCACATTTTGTTTGTAGACCATGCTGGAGATATATCTCCATGTCTACTCTTATACTCCATTCGTTTCTAAATATTTGTCTTTTTCAGATTTCAAATGGACTACCACATATGGATGTGTATGTAGACATATTTTAGAGTGTACGTAGACTCACTCATTTTGCTCCGTATGTCTTTTTAGGAAGGGGTCAGATTTGTCCTTGATTTATTTATGAGGTATCCAGATGGCACTGCACCGCCAAGAAAAGAGGGTAACATCAAAATTATGGACTACTTTTTTGAGTATGTTGGTAAGGTCCGGTCATAGTCACTTGTTGAAATCTCTAAAAAGACAAATACTCCCTCCGTCCAGAAATACTTGTCATCAAAAAGGATAAAAGGAAATGTATCTAGACGTATTTTAGTTTTAGATACATCTCTTTTTATCCATTTTGATGACAAGTATTTTCGGATGGAGGAAGTATTTAGGAATGGAGGGAGTAGAAAACAGAGTTGGTGATGATGGTGTGCGTGCCGTCCTGCAATATAGGCCGTCGGATTTATATCTAACGGATAGGAAAGAAACTATGGCAATTTTGCAAAAATATACCCACACGCCTCTCCATGTTCACAAATAAGGCCTTCCCTCGTTCAGCCTTTTCTCTCACAAGATAAACTACTCATACAAATGCATCTTGATGTTCCGTGCAACGCACGGGCAGCTAGCTAGTTTCTTTTAAAATAGTTGTTGCGATAATTGGGTTGAAGTGATATATTTTATGTCTGCCCCGAATTATTTTAGATTCACTAGTAGTAACAAAGAAAAGGTTGCCTTGTTAATTAATAGAAAACAGGGTGAAAACTATCACATGGGGCCGGTAAAAACAAGGCACAATGGGTTCAGCATCATCGTCACTACAGTTGTGCCCGCGCGAGAAGTCTACATATCGAGGGGGCTACCGAGCGAGGCACCGAGACACAATGTTTGAGAGAGAAACCAATTGACAGATTATGATCAGATCGAGTTGTCACCCTTCTGCTGTCATTGTTGGGGGGAGAAAGACGTATCGAGAGTGTGCGCGGTAGGCACAGAGGCACAACTAGCGAGTGTGTGTGTATGTGTGTGCGTTTGAAAGAGGAGTAGATATATTATTATCAAGATTGATGTGCCACCCTACTCCTTCGGTGCCGGGTAGTGTGTTTGTGTGTATGTTTGAGAGAGAAGCCAGTCGATAGATTAGTATCAAGATCGAGGTGTCACCCTACTCCTTCAGTGTTGGGAAGTGTGGGTGTGTGGGTGTGTGTGGGGGCGCTGTGACACTCACATATCTCTACTCTTATAAGAAAACAGAGTTGGTGATGATGGTGTTCCTGCCATCCTGCAATATAGGCCATCCGATTTATATCCGACGGATAGGAAGGAAACTATGGCAATTTTGCAAAAAGATACCCACACCCCTCTCCGCATTTGCAAATAAGGCATTCCCTCGTTCATCCTTTTCTCCCACAAGATAAACTACTCATACAAATGCATCTTGATGTTCCGTGCAACGCATGGGCATCTTGCTAGTAGGGAGAAGGAGTTTGTGTGACACATATCTAGCTATATTAAGGGATAGGTAGATAGCATTTGTGTGAGGCATACTTAAAGCATCACGAAGATAAACAAACGGTGTGCATGCAAGTGCCGGAAAAAATGAAGCGAGAAACAATGTGCGCGCGCGCGTGTGTGTGTGTGTGTGTGTGTGTGTGTGTGTGTGTGAGAGAGAGAGAGAGAGAGAGAGAGAGAGAGAGAGAAATCTCAAAACAAAAGGTGCTCTGTTGGAATCCCATTGTATGTATTTATATGGTTCCGGAACTCGAGTTAACCTTAGGCATATGTGTGAGAGACATTATTATACTTTGAGACATTAGTTGCTGTGGTGGGCGGAATTAAAAGGGTGGGTGTGTTAGACAGAGAGAGCGTGTGTGTTTCTATGTGAGAGACTTGTAGGATGGGGTAGAAAGACGAATTTAACCTTGACGAGGGAGAGAAATACACGAAGTGCGCGTGTGTGATTCCGATGCCCACAGGGAAATGAGATATGTATGTGTGTGAGAGAAATTGCACAATTCATTCACATATCACTATCTAGCGATCGTGGACGTGCATCGCTTGAACATAAGTCAATATCTACTTTGTATCGTGGCCAAAGGTACAATATCGATTCAATGCTATAAAGATTGGACACTCCCATATCACTTTTTTTCTATTTAAATAAACCTTTTCAGTTGTGCATGCCAAAGTTACAGTGATGTTTCTTCAAATAACCAATGTAGCTATCATGTACATGCACCATTGTTACTCTTGCATTCAAATTTATTAGTCTTGGAGATTTAAGTTTCTATTTTGAAGTAATATATGTAATATTCATATATGAATTCAACGGGTACGCAATTTATGAAATGGAGGCTATGTAATCATATGAGGTAACACTTTTAAGTAGCGGACTACAATATCCATTTCTTTTTGTGCGCCTCTACACTAACACGTCAATGCATTATGTTTAAAGTAAATAACCAATGGCACTAAATTATCTATTTACACGAGAAATACATAGGCTGAGCGTTTGATCCCTTTTTTTGTGAACGCGCCACTACACCCGTACGATTGGCCGCGCCCGTGTGAACTTCCAAGTTATCAGCGCATCATCCCGAGTTATTATCTTTTTTTCTGGGGTGGACTTCACACCAGTTATTAACTGCTGACGCGTGCCCCGTGTACACAGTCTAGCATGACCTTCCCGCTAGCACGGTCCAAAATTAGTTGAAACTGGATAGGAACGATCCCGCGGGCGGCAAAATCTCCTGGCTCCTTCTAAAATTTCCACCACCTTAGTCTTTAGCATGCGAAATTCCCCTTTTGTCCTTGGTGCATGGAGATCAACAGTTACAATACCGCCCTCATCTACATAATAGGTCGGGGCTGCTTTGGTAACTTCCAATTCCCCCCACTACATGGCACCCCCATTTCCTCTCCCCCTCCCGCAAAAACGACTAACTCCACAGCACCAGAGCATATTACATCACGCCGTCCGTACTTCATCGCCCTTTATCCCCTCCCCTCTCGAAACCCTAGACTGCTCATCCACCGGCGTACCATAGCCCATTCACTGCCAGCGGCGTCCACCTCGCTGGATCTGCTTCTGCGGCCGCATCTACCCCTCCCACCTCCCCTAGAAACAAGTAGATTGTTCATCCACCACTGTACCACAGCCCATTCAGTGTCGGCCTTGTCCATGGCGTCTGATCTGCTTCGCCGGTACTCTCGTCAACCGCCGCGCATCTGCAGCAGCTCATTCGTACTCCCCACCAGAGACGCTTCGTCCACACCCCCCGGAGCCGCCCCACCGACGCCCCCGTCGACGGCCTCTGATCCTCTTCGCCGACACCTACCTCAACCCTACAGGAGCCACTTCGCCGACACCATCGTCAACCCTACTGGAGTAGCTTCACCTATACCATTCTCAACCCTACCGGGGATGATTTGCCAACTCACAAGTCCATGGCCTCATATCCGCTTCCTCGCACCCTGATCCAACCTACCGGAGCAGCTTCTAACACCCAGTCCACGGACGCAGATCCGCATCGTCGACACCATCCTTAACCCAACCACCGGAGCAGCTTCTGACGCCCCGTCCACGGTCGCAGATCTGCATCGTCGACACCATCCTTAACCCAACCACCGGAGCAGCTTCTGATGCCCCGTCCACGGCCGCAGATCCGCGTCGTTGACCATCCTTAACCCAACCACCGGAGCAGCTTCACCTACGCCCTCGTCCACGGCCACAGATCCGCTACGCCCACACTGTAGTCCACCCTACCGGAGCCGCTCCACAAACACCCTACTCGACGGTTCTAGATCTCCTTACCGGACCCCGACAGCCAGCGCAGCGTCATCACCATTGACGTTTCTAACCAGATTCCCATCGTCTGGAGAGATGCCAAGCACCCGCCACGGCCTAGGTACTTGTCACCTTTAAACCCGTCGAGCATCACCTGCCCAATGTACTTCAAATATACTAACCGGTCGCTGTTACCTGTTATGCAGCTGGCAAAAACTACAAGGACGATGTTTCTTCTGGATCTAACAGCTTGGTCAACCAAGATCCTGGACTGAGGCATTGCTTTGATCTTGTAAGTGCGTCTCTCTCTCTCTTGTATTGTTCTGTGCCTGCCAGCGTGCTTTTCTAGGATTTTCGACTAGTAATCCCTTTGTGTAGACAATGATTTCGACTACTGGCTGCTAAATTAGATATGTAGATGTCATACATGATACTACCTCGTACCTCTGTTCCTAAATATAAGTCTTTCTAGAGATTCCACTATAGGCTACATACGGAGCAAAATGAATGAATCTACACTCGAAAATGCACCTATATACATCTGTATGTGATCCATACTGGAATCTCTACAAAGACATATATTTAGGAACTGGGGCAGTACATTACACAAAATCATAGGTGGCATGTAGGAATTCCAGTGCACCACATTAGGCTCCCTTAGAGTGCCTGCTAGTCCAGCACACAGAGTCATGGCTAGTTTATGGTACGCACACAATCGTTAATTGGTGGTTTAAATATGCGCAAGGGATATGCAATGTAGTATCATGTAGAGATGTCTGAAATTACCCGTGTCAACTTGCAGATAGGGTTACACAATGAAAAAGTACAAGATGTATGTGGCAATTTCATGGAACATCGCAAAAAAAGGAGAGGCAGCGGTGAGCCTATACAGTGTGCTATGGTACGTCACTCCTCCATTGCAACCATCATGACATGTTATTTGTATGTCAGTTCTATTAGCCAAGTTTCTTTAGGGATAGTTATTACGAGTTATCCTAAGAAAATAAGCACCTGTGAATATAAGCTCCATGCAATAAGCCAACCAGTTCTTTTCATTGCATTTTCAGCTTATATTTGGTATGATCAATGGAAAGTCTAGATTGCATTATATTTTTTTCATTTTGCTGCCCATATGAAAATTAATTTGACTTGAAAACATCACAAATTGAACCCAGTGTAGTAATTAATATGATAGGAAAACATACCATCACTATTTGCTCAAAATGCAAATACAGAGATACCATCTACTTGGCACAATCTACTTTGGTCAATGTTTTCCATAGAGATCCCATTGCCTAATTTAAATGAAGAACGCATGACCCACATTTAAATGAAGAACAATTATTTATTGAAATTTGATGGTCCAAGTGGCTGGTTATTATCATATAGCAGCACCACCTGAAAGCATCATATAGCAGCAGCAACTCATAGCAACTCATCATACAGCAGCAGCAGTCTGCAATTCATCATATACCAGCAGTAGCTCATAGCAATTCACCATATAGTAGCAGCAGGAGCAGCTCATAGCAATTCATCATATAGCAGCAGCAGGAGCAGCTCATAGCAATTCATCATATAGCAGCAGCAGGAGCAGCTCATAGCAACTCATCATATAGCATCAGCAGGAGCAGCTTATAGCAACTCATCATATAGCATCAGCAGCAGCTCATAGCAATT
>NC_057808.1:250940627-251010187 GCF_018294505.1 Triticum aestivum | reverse complement strand
TCATCATATAGCAGCAGCAGCTCATAGCAATTCATCATATAGCAGCAGCAGGAGCAGCTCATAGCAATGCATCATATAGCAGCAGCAGAAGCAGCTCATAGCAATTCATCGTATAGTGGATCAGAATGAAAATTTGGCAAAAAATCAGAGGAGATCCTCACCTTGTTGGATGAGCTCATCCTTCAACAACACCTCAAGGCCATGGCCTGGGAGGAGGGGAGGGGGAATAAGGTGCCTTCTACCATAGTGTGGCATCAGCCATAGTTGTGCAGCGCCCGCCGGAGTAGTGCATTGGACGAACCACAGTGGAGCAGCTGCTGGAGACCATGAGAATGAGGGGCGGCACCAGAGGGAGGAGCAGCCAGGGAGATTTGCCCCTACCCGCCGGCCATGTAGCCTAGCTGGACATAGCATCGTCGAGGACCAGGCCAGATGGGACCAGTGGCGATGGCTCGCTGGAGGAACCCTAGTGTTGCAGGCAGGGGATTGGGGTAGAGGGAAAGGGGAGAGGAGATGCAAGCGGGCAGGGCAAAGAACGCTTGCGTGTTTGTTTTTACTTGAGCGTCAGGTGTGACATGGGCGTCAGCAGTTGCATTTTGAGTGTAATATAGGCAGACAACAGAGTCATTTCACTATTCCCCTTCCCTTCAATTTTAGTGAGGTTCTACCCGAAACACCCCCCTCCAAAGCAAATTAGTTAAGCCCAAGCCCATAACTTAAAAATGACTTCTTTACATCTTTTATGGCTTATTTTGACAATAAGCCTTGAAAAGGCGGAATCGAACTGGCCCTTAACCTGCAATTCAATTGTGCGTGCAATGATGAATCACTCCTGCCTGCTATAGTGTACATTTAGGCATCATCATACATGGCATAACCTAATACATGTGCATTCCATTGTAGAATCTGGAATACGCAATGTTTATGTTAGTTCATACGTTGCACATGATGTTTAAATGCCCCTTAAATCTGGTCAGTCAAGTGATGGTCTTTAAGCCTCCTTCTTTGCTTCTTTTCTTGATATGTAAGATTTGCTCACACATCTGTTCAATTGCTTGTTTGCATCAGCCAGCCATACTAGGACTGTTTGCTTTGATTACTTGATGTTCTTGACCTAACACTCTAACAGGGCTTGTCAATGATTTAAACACTAAGGGCTGCTGTAGTGGGGCCTTGTCTAACTCATAGGTGACATAAAGGTTTGGCTGTACACTAAAGTAGGCTCTCCAAGAGTACCTGGAGATCCAGTTCGAAGGTATGCCTAGTTTTTACATAGTACAGACATAGTAAATGCTCATTTCATTGTGTGCAAGTGCAAGAGATGCGGCATGTTTCATTATGTGGTGTTGTTTTGTTATAATCTCATCCTTTTGTGTTCACAGACTGGAAAGTATGCATATTTATCTTCCAAGGAGACGAGTAACTAGTTTGTATCACCTTGCAGAGGGGGTGCAATGAAGATAAGGTTGAGGATTTCCAAGTACAAGATTTTAGAAAGGATCCTCGCAAGAGAAGTAGGAGCTGCAGTGAGCCTTTTCAACCTGTTAAGGTAAGTCACTGTATGCAACTCAACAGTTCAATTCCTTGTTTGTTTCAGGCATAGTTAATTTACTCTTTTCAATTGCTTTATTTGTCCTCGGTTAATGAGATGCCCAAAGAATCATGCCTGATGTTGGGTACTTGTACAACTATTAGTTGACATTATTAAAGGCCTTACCATTTAATTACTCTGCCGAAGTGTGCCTGAAGCTTTCAAGTCTATTAACCAACTATTATTGCATGAGGCTCACAATCTAGTTTATACCAGGTTAATGATTGCATAGTTTTGCCTGTTGTAGTATGTTTGTATGAAACCCTGTGCTGTTCATTATGCTCCCTAAGACTTTAATTGAGCTACAGAATGGCCAACTGCTTGCTTACTTATACGCAACGTGCTGTCTAAATTTGTAACTTGTCTGTGTTTTGGATTGGGCCCCAACATCATGCTCCTCTGGTGAGCTAAGAGAGATTTCTGTATGCAGGCTGCACAGACTATCTTTTTTATAAATTTTAAAATATCACCTGCTTATGCTTCATGACGTGTACCATTATTGTTAGTCCTGTTTTGCCATGTAGTACAAAATAGTGTCTTGCTCGCTTCACTGGTGTAACTATATTTTTGCCCTAGTCATGTGTACTTACAGAAACATTTCAGGATGAAGTGACATCAACACAAAGATTTGCGAGCAGTGCGGCATGGCCGTTACCGAATGATTATGGATTGGAATTGGAATGTGATGATGTTCTCGAGCATCAACTAGAGGTGGCAAGACAACGTGTACATGATTGTCAACGTATAATCAACAAGTTGAGACTCGACATGCAGGTATTAGATGCAGGAGTCAAAAAATGAAACAAGACACTGAGCTAACCATGAAGGAATTGGAGATTTTGCAGACTGTAATTTGTGCTATCTGAATCCGGCCAATCCTATTTTCTGAAGAGATTATAGTTCAAATGGAGTTAAGTTGATGCGCATCCATGATGTATGAGCTGTATTTGCCCAGTGTATGTAATTTGTTGTTTGTGTATGCTTTATTATCACCTGTGCCGAACCATAACGCCCAGTGGGTATAATCGGCTGTAATTTCTTTATTGTATAGTGTAGGATTATTCTACGTTTCTATGCCTTGGTCTCTTTGTTGTATAGTGTATGTTTTTTAGAGGTGATAGTATTGAGTAGGATAATTCTTTGAATATGCTATATCGTTCAAACGGGGGCCAACTCGCACAAACGTTGTAGTGACCATGGCCCTCCACGGGCCGTACGATCCATGGGTCATGTACGGGCCGTCGGATCCATGGCCTTCAATGGGCCGTCGGATCCATGGGTCTTCAATGGGCCGTCGGATCCATGGGCCTTCTACGTCTCGTAGGATCTATGGGCCTTCTACGTCTCGTAGGATCCATGGGCCTTGTAAGGGCCGACTCATCTATGGGCCTTGTACGGGCCTTTAATGGGCCGTAGACGGGCTAGAGTGGAAATCGTACGTTTTATGGGCTAACCATAATGTGCCGTTAATAGGCTGTATTTGGTGATGCTATGAAAATGGCCCAACAGATTAACGGTCCACAAACGGGCCGACTGTAACGACGGGCTGAATTTGGCCCATAAACAGAAAATGACAGTAACAGGCCGTAAGTAACCGAATGCTGCAAATGAGCCCAAGAATAAATGGGCCCTCAGAAGGCCGGAAGATAACTTGGGCTGGAAACGGCCCAACGGAATAACAGGCCGTTAATGGGTATAAAGTGATACACTATTCATTATGGGCCAGTTTCACCACGGGCCGTTAATGGGTGTAAAGTGATACACTGTTCATTACGGGCCAGTTTCACCACGGGCCGTTAATGGGCCAAGAGTTACAAAGGGCCTCATATGGGCCGAAAGACATCATGGGCCATACATGGGCCAGAAGTGAAAACGGGCTGGAATCATATTGGATGGCCCAAATGACGCTACTGGGCCTAATTCGGGTAGGGCGTAATGGGCCTTGGGTTAGCGGGCTGTAAATGGGCTATATGCGAACAGGCCGTTAACAGGCTTTCCATGGGCCGGCCCGCCACCTTTTGACAAAGTCAAACGGGCCGTCCTTTTCACATGAATGGGCCTCTGTTGGGCCGTGCCACGTGTCAACGTATCATAGGCACCTTCTGTCCAATGAGTGGATGACATCTGTCCCAACAATGAGCCGACACGTGTTTCCTCCAGCCAATGATGATTTTACACGTGGAAAATCCCCATTGGTCGGGGCTGTTAACGGGTTATCGGATCCAAAACCCGACCCGATAGCTTAACGGCGTTCCGTTACGGTGGATGCCACGTGTCGGTCACCCTTGACGAAAGCACTTCTGTGACGCGTGATTTATCGTCATGGAAGTAGACACTTCCGTGATGATAATTTTGGTAATGTCATGGGACACTTCTACGACAGCACAGGTATGACTATCTTGATTCTGTCATAAAATCGTCATGGATGTACATGCATGACAGAAAATGTGACCTACTGTGACAAACACGTATCATCACGGAAGTGTATTTTTTTGTAGTGATCCATTGCGCTGCCACCAAATTGCTGCATCACATCAATCTCCACAGAAGACACCAAGCCCTACTACCAGCGATGGGGTTCGTCGACGAGTACATGAACGTGGAGGCACATGGCAACACCAAGTTGCACGTCATCCACACCAATGACAAGAAGCAGATGGCGACCTCCCTCGAGCAGTACGAGCGCCACCTCAGGCTCCAGCGCCACAAGATCGTAGGGATAGATCTGGAGTACAACAATGAGACTAATGCAACGCAGAAACCCGCCCTCGTCCAACTCTCCGCCGGCAAGACTCAGTCGGTGCTGCTCTTCCAACCGAGTGCCGCTGAAAGGTGCACCGACTTCGACAACTTCCTCGCTGACCACAGGTACACGTTTGCTGGCTTCTCCATCGGCGGCGACAAAACCAAGCTAGAGCGCGTCAATCTGGAGGTCGCAAACTTCGTCGACATCCAGAAGGAATGGAGGGTGTCCGAGGCCACCAAGGAGTTGGACTCCCTTGCAGACGTCACCGGCATGCTCATCGACGACTACTACAACAACATGAATAAGAAGATCACCAACAAAGAACACGCGCGCTGGGCCTCCCTGCCTCTATCCATGAGGCACATAGAGTACGCGGCAAAGGACGCCTACGCAGCGTACGAGATATGGGACCGCATCACCCTCACCCAGGATGGGCTTCGCCATGCAAAGTTGGAGAAGGAGGAGACCCCCAAGAAGCGCCCCAGGAGCAGCTGGGGAGACTCTACCTGGTGAAGAAGCATGTGTTGTCGGCCAAGAACCAACATTGCTCACGTCGTTTGAGATGTATCATCAAATTTGCATTCTGTTGTTTGCTTATGTAATGTTAGTTTGCTTGTGATCGTTTGCTTTTGTTGAACTTAGTTTGATTGTCATGCAGAATGGCTTGTAATGATGAACTTTGCTTATGTTATGAAGAAGTTTATTTCAATTATGAAACTAGAGTTCAATATTACAACATACTGTAGTGCACATAAAGTATGTGATTCGAGCAGTGCACAAAACTGACGAAGATGTAGTGCACAAATAGGATGCATGCAGTGCAAAATGTGGGCAGATGCAGTACGGTATTCTAATGAATGAAGTACACACAGAACTAACAAAGCAGTGCACACCGTATATTAGAAAAGAATACGTAAGAGGTAAAACCCAAGAAAATTCGACCAGGATGCACTGCACAAAAAGGATGCATGCAGTGCAAAAAATGCACCTGCATGTGTAATGCGGAAATGTGGGCACATGCAGTACACAAAAACTGATGAATGCAGTGCAAAAATGATTTACCAAGCAGTGCACGCCCTATATTAGAAAAAATACGTAAGAGGAAATAAAAAAATTGACCACCCAAGAGCAACCAGGCCCCAGCCAGTCTCGTAGTAAGTCTGCGCCCACAGTACGTGAGTCCGTTCTGAGGCACGATGCATGGGGCCAGGCACACATGGGCCCACAGGTCAGAGAGGATAGAGCAGCAAGCACCGTGTATAAGCGCCCAAATACGTAATGAGAGGAGTTCGAGACTGTTGCCTCGCCAGGGCTTATAAACCGGTTGGGGCGCTCTCGGCGGGCGAGGTGGGACTGAACATTAGAGCGCACACACAACGCACCGAGGACCTGCCGTGCTGGCAGGCCTACTTGGGCCAAATGTTTTTTGCTCCAAACACAGGCCCAAGATGCAAACGAGAGGCCGCTAAAAATAAAAAAACATTCCCACATACCACCAAAAACCACGGCCCAATAAAAATATAAAAAATAACTAGAAAAAAATACAAACACAATCCATGCATTCTGAAGTTTGTTGTAATACGACAATGCAGTTCGTTAGATTCAAGTAAGCACTACTCTTGCCTGTCAAATGCATTCGCATAGACTGAATCAGAATCAATCCACCACCTAACACCAACCATAATATTTACTACTTCCGTTGCTCAATTGGCTGCATAAAACCTATCCATTCGTGCTCCAGACTCACACAACTCCTCCCCCTTCCTCTTTTTCTACAAATCGTAGATCTAGGGTTCCGCCCATCCCCAACTATTCTATGAAATTCCACTGAACCTCCCATGGACTATTCGTGCGGGTGTTTGGCAAGGATGGCACCGGTAGTGGACATATGCGTGTACGCAGATGGTCTAGAGCTCACCGACGCCAAGTGGTGCAACATGCTCGGGTGCCTGATGATAACCAACATGGGGTTTCGGGCACCATTTCTTCAGCGCCTCACATCCACGGACATGCAGGAAAGTTGGGTATGTTTCCCCCCTCACAATTTTTGATACAAAATAGGCTGCAAATCCAGATCTGAATGTATATTTCATAAATTTGCTCAGTAGTATCAACAATACAAAATATATGTGTCGTTCTTCGGATTTGTCATCTATTAATACTAGATAGTTCTACCTATTTTTCTTCAGTACCACACCAGGTATAGAACACTAGTTAGATCAGAACCCCAACACACGAACAAAAAAGAGGTTCAATAGATTAGCATTGCAGTTCTCTTATCATGCTAGCGAAGTACACTGCAAATTACCTCCAGTGCAAACATGTTACACTATAATATATATTCTACTAAAACTAGAGGTCAATTTCGTATATACGTTGTTCATACATTGTAACTACTTTATAAAATAGTAGTAATATATATGTACATATTTAAGTTAACATAAACAGATCATCCTAAAAAATAAAGAGAACATTTGGTGTTTACTTATAAAAATTATTTTTCCATCCATGCCAAAATACAGAAACTGCCATCCACCATAAAGTTTCCTGCTCCGAGTTCAGGCAAGGTTACTTTGGAGACACAACACAAGAGTGGGTATGCAGACATGCAAGTTGACTACCACATCGACTCTGAGGACTGCATCAACATAACAACTGGCTGGAAAGATTTTGTCTCCCAGAATGGCTTTGAGGCTGGAGAAGTGGCCATGGTGTTTTTCTACAAAGAAGGAAACTCCCCGACGTTTACAATATTTGCACTGTAGAGTGTCTAGGATAAAGCAAGCCACCTGTGGCATATTCTAATGTTTTTATTATGTTGTATGCTTTTAAAATTATGTGCGTCAGAAGCTGTGAACAGTGCCTTTTTCAAGTATGCAACCTCATCTGCTTCATTTTATAATGTAGTTCCTGCAAAGAAGAAGTTGCTGGTGATAGAAATGGTGCTTCATTTTAAATATCTGCTTCATCTGCCTCATATATACGAAAAAGGCATCGTTCTGTCACCAGCAACGCATATATATCTGCTTCATCTGCCTCATATATATGTATAGGTTTACCCAAAGAAGAAGTTGCTGGTGACAGAAATGTAGTTCTCTAATACACATAGTGCGGTCCTTATATAATAAAAATGTAGTACTCTATATAGTAACAATGCAATGCCAATGTTCAAAACTTTGTAGTTAACCTATGATGCTAAAAGAATTCTCATGATATGGAGTTCAGAAGAATTGACATATTAGAAAAAAAAGCAACATAACTATTCTAATAATGTAGTTCGAAAGTACATATTATGCAGTTCTTTGGAACACAGAATGCAGTTTAAGAAAAAGAGAAACCTCATAAGTTGTCACACCCACTATAATAGAGTTACATTGAAGTCCACTACTAACGAAAATGGAGTACACTACAAACATATGCTAGAACTACAAAAATAAAATCAAACCAGTACGGATCCAGATATGTGGCAGACTAACAGAGGTGCCAAATCCACTCGCAGTTCGATAAGTCACCTAAATATTGTGCAACCACTCAAATTTGAAGAATTACCCGGAAAAACATACGTGAAACCCACGGCCATTGGGATGAACAACAAGCGCTATTCTTTAAAAATGCATAGCAAAAATACGAACATTACAGGCGCAATACAGTGAATTCAAACAAAACAGAGAAACTAATTACAAGATTCAAAACGGATCGATGCACAAAATCCAAAAAAACAACAAGAACAGAGGAGCGGACGAAGCTCACATGACCACACAATCGAATTCGTAGAAATTGAAAACTAACTCCTAAAGATTACACAAATTGTAGAGTGAAGGGAGCGATTAAACTAACGAAATTCCAACTAACAAACAACATTCGAGCGCGAAAAAGTCGCATTTGACACGAACACGAACGAACAAAGAAAGCTCGTCCGCCAAATCACTCGATTTGCCCAAATTTTAGTCGTTTTTCTTGCAAATTAGAAAGAATAAAGGTCAAATGGCATCCAGAAACAAATTAAATCATCCCGCAACACCCGATTCCACACATAACACACGGGCGAACCACCAAAAAATGAAGCAGTTCTCCGGTAAGCATTGCAGTGCTCATTGTAAGTAAGATGCAATGCGCTTCCGTTGAGCGTGCAGTTCGAAAGTGTTAGCAGAATAACTATTGTGCTAATATTAGCAGAATAGACCGATCACAATGAACCAGATGCATAAGATAAAACTTTTGATGAAATTCCAATTTCAATCGATTCCAATCCCACGTTCCAATATCATCACATAGCCTATAACATGCCAATGCCTTTCACTTAAAAGATAAAGGGAAGACCTTCTTCTTAACTTCTTCTTTGGGTAAACCTGCAAGCTTAAAAAATCCACAAACTTCATCCACATAGATTAGGTGCATATCATGATGTAGTGTTCCATCTCCTCCATAAGGATTAGCTAGCAGTTTCTCTATCATACCCGAAGGAATATCATAATAAATATTTTTAGTAGGCGTAGTAGGTTGAGGAGCAGCTCTTTGTGCTTCCGTTCGAGGTGGAGATACCCCGAACAAACCCCTCAAAGGATTGGTTTCCATATAGTAACAAGTAACAATAAATTTCAGCATGTAATATAAATGTTTTCTTACCAATTTCCACTCACCAAAAGTGCTTCACTCCCTGACAACGGCGCTGGAAAAGAGCCTTGATGACCCACAAGTATAGGTGATCAATTGTAGTCATTTCGATAAGTAAGAGTGTCGAACCCAACGAGGAGCATAAGGGAATGACAAGCGGTTTTCATTAAGGTATTTTCTGCAAGCACTGAAATTATCGGTAAGAGGTAGTTTGATAGCAAGATAATTTATAACAAGTGACAAGTAGCAATAGTAACTAAGGTGCGGCATGGTAGCGCACTCCTTTTTGTTGCAAAGGACAGGCCGGGACTATATCTTATAATAAGTAAAACGTTCTCGAGGGCAGATGTGAATTTCATCTAGTCACTTTCATCATGTTTGTTTGATATGTGGGTGGACCGGTGATTAGGTGTTGTTCTTACTTGGACAAACCCCCCACTTGTGATTAACCCCTCTTGCAAGCATCCACAACTACAAAAGAAGAATTAAGATAAAATCTAACCATCATTAAACATATGGATCCAAATCTGCCCTTTACAAAATAGCGCATAAATTAGGGTTTAGATATTGTCACTCTAGCAACCCATCATGTAATAACTACTCCACAATGCATTCCCTTAGGCCCAAAGATGGTGAAGTGTCATGTAGTCGATGTTCACATAACACCACTAAGGGAATCACAACATACACATCATCAAAATATCGAACGAATACCAAACTCACATGATTACTTATGCCAAGACTCCTCCCATGTCCTCAAGAACAAAAGCAATTACTCACGAATCATATCCGTGTTCAAGATCATAGGGGTATTGAATAGCATAATGGATCTGAAAAAATAATCTTCCACCAAATAAACTAACTAGCATCAACTACAGGATGTAATCAACACTACTAGCAACCCACAGGTACCAATCTGAAGTTTTGGTACAAAGATTGAATACAAGAGATGAACTAGGGCTTGAGATGAGATGGTGTTAGTGAAGATGTTGATGAAGAATTATCCTCCCATGATGAGAGGGTTGTTGTTGGTGTTCTGGATACGGGGGTACCCAGACCAGCCTGCCTGCGGCCCACCGCGTGGCCCCATCGACGGCCTGGTACGGCCCAGCTTCAGCATCAACTACTCAAGACCCTCGCGAGGAACCAAGCCTCGCGAGGCGGATGACACCAACACCTCCAAGGGGATTAGCCCCCTCTTGCTCGCTCCCGAGGAGCGGAGATTTCTATGCAAGGCTTATCTCGCGAGGTTCGGCTGACGTGAGCCATGACGACCAAGGCCAGGTGGGCGCCAGGTGGGCACCAGCGGGCGCAGAGTACCAGTTTCCTCTTCGGTGCAAGGGGGGAAAGCGGAAGGCGCAGAACCCCGAGGAATCAACCAAAGGTTTCCATTCCAGTGCAACAAGACCAAGACCGCCAGGACGGCAGGACGGCGGTCACCACCGAGCCCACCACAGCGTCACGACCAGCGGCGCTTTAGCAGGTGAAGACCACTTTAGTCAGGATAGGACGGACTTGTTGTCTCCCTTCAAATTTGGCCGTTGTGGGATCCCTTCCCGCCTACATTTGGGAAGAGGACCAAGGCCACTATAAATAGGACCTAGCCACCACCATAGATGGAGGAGGAGAATCAGGTCGAACCCAGAGAGAGAGAAGAGAGGGGATCGAGATCCATTCCACCCTCACCATCTCACCAGCTCACTCGAGCCTAAGAACACGCCTCCTAAGGCTGTTCTTCACCGTACTAGTTCTTCCTCAGCCCCTCGAGGCAAATCCACCACAAAGCAGGAGTAGGGTTTTACACCGCAAGGTGGCCTAAACCTGGTTAAACTACTGTGTCTACCTTTCCTTTTGAGCTCGATACGATAGGCTGTGGGGTTCGCGAGTTAGCAGGCTGGGTAGGTTGAGATCTCTGCACGCACCCCAGAGTTCGAACCTCTCAAGGGTCTGCAGAACCTGAAATTCAATATTTTGCGCGCCAGGTAGGGGTGCGTCGGATCTTCTCTTCCGTCGATCGATCCACCGCTGCTCCGACACTTCCATGGCTGACGCACGTCGAGCTCGCGCCGAGCGCTGGGCCGCGGTCGTAGCCCGCGTTGCTCAGACGGCACCGACGTGCGACAGCTGTCCTTGTTGTCCCCCTTCACCAACGGCTAACGCCGCCAGGGGCCCTGCTGGCCACGAGCAGCACGCTTCATCGCTGCACCCCTCCGAGCGCCGCGACGGGCGCACCGCCACTCCGTCGCTCACTCCGGCCGCTTCGTCCTCCCACACGTGTCATGGCCCAGCGAACGCGCAGGCCGCTCTTCTCATGGTGCGGGAGGTCCTACGCTACCGCCCCATCGACGACTTCTACAAGGAGTGGCTCGAACGCATTGCTGAGCTCGTCAGCACCGCCGGAGACTCTACTGCGCCATCCCGCTCACTACCTCAGCAGCCGCCTGCTGCAGGCGACGTGGCTCACTGGGTGCCTCCTCCACCTCCAGTGGAGGGCACCATCGTCGAGCCGAGGCAGGCAGCGCCACGGCATGACCCGCAGCATCAGGCGCCCACGCGTGAAGAAGCAAGCTGTCAAGTGGTGCTGTGGCCCCCAAGAAGATGCACGTGCGCTTCCCGCACCTCCACGTCAAGACCGTGCGCCGCCTATGGTGGTGGCGCGCGAGCCACAAGACCAGGCTACACCACCCCAACGGGCTCCCGTGACCACGGTGGGGTGTCGCGCGTTCACCCCAAAGCTGCGCAACGACATCTGGCCGGGGAAGTTCAAGCCTGACCTGCCCCCACGCTACGATGACACCGTCGACCCCGCCGAGTTCCTGCAGCTCTACGAACTGAGCATCAAGGTGGCCAGCGAAGATGAGAAGATCATGGCGAGCTGGTTCCCCATGGCCCTCAAGGACGGCACACGCTCCTGGCTCCTGAACCTCCCTGTGGGGTCGGTCTCCTCCTGGGACGAGATGGAGCTTCATCACCAACTTCCAGGGCACGCGCGACCGCCCGCCGGCCGCAGGTGACCTCCGACGCATCAGGCAGCAGCCAGGAGAGACCCTGCAGAAGTACATACAACGCTTCAACAACGTTCTCCTCAAGATCCCCAAGGTCTCGGACGAGGCCATCATCTCAGCGTTCACTGGCGGCGTCCGCGACGTCAAGATGAAGGAGGAGCTCGCTATACATAAAGGCCTTTGCACCGCTCTGGAGATGTTCAACTTGGCGAACAAGTGTGCGAGGGCTGAGGAGGGACGCATCTCCCTCCTCGAGCTCCTCGATGCAGACCCAGAAGACAAGAAGGCCAAGGCCAAGGACGTGAAGCACAAGGGACCAGCCGTGCTCACAGCCAAGCCAGAGATGAAGCGTGGTTGCGATCACCCTGAGTCATCCAAGGGTAGCCGTCCGTTCTGCGTCTTCCACAACGTGCACCGCCACAACACCAATGACTATCAGGAGCTCAGGGCCCTCCACAATGGGCGCCTCGGTCGTCGCCCCAAGCGCAGCGACTGAGGCTATGGCCATGGAGGTGGCCAAGGTGGAGGACATTGGGACGGCCGCGACCATCGTCAGGAGTGGCGCGACCAGCCTCGGGAGGACCGCTAGTAGTGCTAGCCTCGCGAGGGCGCGTGGAGGGATCATCCTCGCGAGGATCGGCCTCAGGGCAATGCTGGCCTTCCTCCGCTGCCTCGGGCGCCGAGAAGGAACAAGGGCCATCACCAGGACGAGGGGGCTGGGGGCTTCCAAGAGCCTCATGCCATCGCCTGCATCTTGGGCGGCTCCCAGGTCCCAGCCTCTCATCGCGCCTTCAAGTAGTTCACGCGTAAGGTGAATGCAGCGCTCCCCAAGCTCGAGGCGACACGCCCGCTCAGGTGGTCCAAGTATGCCATCACCTTCAACTCCTCCGACCAGCTCAAGTGCGCGGCCACAGCAGGCGCGCTCCCAATGCTCTGCTCACCTATCATCAGCAACGTACTCGTCACAAAGACCCTCATCGATGGTGGAGCAGGGCTCAATGTTCTCATCATCCAGATGTTCAACAGGCTCCAAGTGCCATACTACCAGCTCCAGCCCACCAAGCATTTCTGAGGAGTGACCGGCGGCTCCATGCACCCAATCATGCAAGCCCGCCTCCCTATCACCTTTGGCAAGCGCGACAACTACCACACCAAGCTCATCGACTTTGACGTCGCCGACATTCGCCTGCCATACAATGCCATCCTCGGGTATCCAGTCCTAGCCAAGTTCATGGCGGCGACGCACCACGGCTACAACGTCCTCAAAATGCCAGGGAGCGGTGGCATCATCAGAGTCGCCTGCGAGGAAAAGGACGCAGTGTGCTCTCTTGAGCGCGCCTACCAGGCTGCAGCGGCCGAGAACCCTGAAGATGAGGGTGTTGTCCTCCCTCCTGAGGTCACTCCCAGGACCAAGAAGCATCTGATGGGCCAGGGAACTCAGGAGGAGGCAGCGCCTGGCGGAGACACGCTGAGCCTCGCGTCCGTGGACGGGGCGCCTTCACCTAACGCATAAGAAGGCGTGCCCGGCACCCCTCTCAAGTTGGGCTCGGGGGCTCTCCTTTGGAGGGCCTCGGACCTGGCCAACATCACGAGGGAGGCACTCGGGCACCATGTGGAGGCATGCTTCACTGCGCGCTTCCGAGTACAACATGATATAGCTTCAGCACTCGGCTACCCCATTACACAACCGCGCCAGCACCAAGTTTCACATGCAACATCTAGAACCTTTCGAAATTATCTTCATAGACGGTACATAGATAGATGCATCTCATTTGGAAAACTGCTGAAGCAGAAGGTGAATACTGAGCCTTCATTGATGTTGAAGGTCTTTGTAACTTTAGGCCAGTGCTCGTGGATGATTGATCGTCCATCCTTCGTCCTCTTCAGAAACACTTCAATATTGAACCGTGGGTGTTGTATGAAAACTTTCCTCGCCTCCTGACCATAGAGGTGGTTTGTGAGGTAATCATCAGTGAACTGCTTTGGAAAGGCTTGAAAACAAGGATGTGCATAAATATCTTCTCTATATTGGAAATGGGGCAAAGGAATAAAAAAGGCAAGGTATAATAGTATACAATAACAGAATGTAGCCACAACAATTGAACATCGCATTACAGAATTGAACCAAGCAGTTAACTAAACACCACAACAAATGAACCAAACGTTAACTGAGCACCACATTGCACAATATAACATACTCCTAATAGAAGATCAGACAGTTAAACAAATCAAGCATGCTTAACAACTTGGAAATATAGCAATTGTATTTGTTTCTCATGTATTTAGTACAACCAAATTCGATTTATTTCTCACATGGTATACAATAACAGAATGCACACACAACAATTGAACATCGCATTACAAAATTGAACCAAACACTTAACTAAACACCACAACAAATGAACCAAACGTTAACTGAGCACCACATTGTACAATATAACATACTCCTAATAGAAGATCATACAGTTAACCAAACCAAGCATGCTTAACAACTTGGAAATATAGCAATTGTATTCGTTTCTCATGTATTTAGCACAACCAAATTCGATTTATTTCTCACATGGTATACAATAACAGAATGCACACACAACAATTGAACATCGCATTGCAGAATTGAACCAAACAGTTAACTAAACACCACAACAAATGGACCAAACGTTAACTGAGCACCACATTGCACAGTATAACATACTCCTAATAGAAAATCAGACAGTTAACCAAACCAAGCATGCTTGACAACTTGGAAAATTACACCCTAAATAATTGAACATCACATTTGTAGAATTGAACCAAACAGTTAATTGAACACCACATTGCACGACATATAGAACATATGCACTAGAGCAGAAGATTGCATGGTAAAAGTAGATAGCACAATTCACTAGAATTTGTTGAGGAAAGGTAGTAGCTAGCAAACCGAACATGGGTCCTTATAGTGAGCTAATAAGACAAGCTACTCATTGTCGGAGATATCGATGACGATTGGCTCCTTGGACATGGAAGAGGGCGAGGCCTCCGCATCGTGGGTGCCCTCGTCGTAGTGGTGAGTTGCCTGAACCGCTCCGGCACTAACCTCCTGGCTCTCGAGATGAGGAAAGCACGTGCACGCTGAGAAAACACCTCGTAGTCTTCGTCGAAGGCACCGACGGTGGCCTCGAGAAACGACACGAACTATCGTTTAAAGCAGCCAACCGTGTTGCGGCGTCGGCGCACGAGGCGTCGATGGTGGCCTCGATGGCGAGGTGCTCCTGCAAGATCTGGGGGTCGGCATGAATGGCAGCCATCGCAACCTCATCCGCGCGTGCCTGCCGCGATTTGCTTCTCCGCTGCCAAATGCTCCTTGGGATCCTGGCTATACTGCGTGCACCATGGCGTAGGGGCTTATTTGGTGGAGGGGTCGGTGATTTGGGTGGAAGGTGTCACGCTCGCACCGGCGGTCGGGGCATGTGGGATGTGGAAGGAGGAGGAGAATGGGGTTTGGGTGTGAATTACCTGCCTGGATAGGTGAGGCCGAGCAGCGTGAAGGAGGGTCGCCGGCGAGGAGGCGGCGCTACAAGCAAGGAGTGAAGGTTTCAACTTGGAAAGGAAGGCGGAAACAGGGGAAATGTGGCTTTTGGTAAGGGGAAGGGGGCGGGGAGGTGGATATTTCCGCGGAAGCCGAAAATTTGGAATCGCTTCGGCGAAAAAACTGGCGCGCAAAGTGTCATCAGACACGGTCCCTTATTCAGAGCAGGCTGTGGACTGTAGCCGATGAACCTTCTCGTGTAAGCCATAGGCGTACTATACACCGACGGTGCTCCAGGATATTTTGTGCTGCATCTCACACGGTTGGTGATAATAAACTGTGTGGGATCTACTTGATTTTTCATCTTGATTTGAATTACATAATGGGGTCATAGTTGCAAAGGATGGTGTTTGAATTGCTAGAACTTCTCTAGTGAACATGCAACTATAGGTGTGTCGTCAAAAAATTTGGAATTATTCAGGGATCGTTTGGACATTTTTATACGGTAACTTGGTTTTCCAGGCATTTTAGGTGCACAATTCAAAATTAAACCACATGCACATGCTCCGGTGCATCAAAATGGGTTGTAAAATGATATATGTGTCCATGGGTTGATGCTTACGTCCCATTCAAGAAATGGGGATGAATTTCAAACACCACGGCACCGTGGCTCTCCGGCAAACGTTGAGGTGCTTGCTTTTGTAATTCTAGTAAATCCAAAAGTCGTCCGAAATTTATGAAACTTGGCATGCTATCATGGAGCGGCATCAACATGCCAAGGTAAATTTTTTGTCCCATTTGGGGCAGGTTTGGGTATAAGCTTCTCATAAACTAGAGCTTCTCACAACAAGTGTGGTGGTTTCGGTAGGGAACGTTTCACCTTTCTAACGAAACGATATCTGTTGCATCTTCTCGATTTCAATTTTTTTCCTAGTGTCAACATAGAACAACAGGACTGTTGTGTCAATTTTTGGAAATTTTCAGGGTTCTCTTGGACATTTTTATACATTAACTGAGTTTTCTATGCATTCATATGCATAATTCAAATTTGAACTACATGCACATGCTCCAATGCATATAAATTAGTTGAAAATTCAAATTTGTGTCCTTGGTTGCATGCTTAATTAGGTCCCACTAGGCATCAACCCGTGCATCCGCACGGGCTAGTTTAAACTCGAGTAACATATGAACTATAAAACTCTTGCAATTTATCGTCATTGGTAAATATAATTTTTAATATATGGTTTTTCATGGTTGGCCACTTACCTCTAGAAAAATGACCCTTAGTGATGCCAGGAAGCATGACAACTTTTTTTTCGATGGCAAGTTTAATTTGTTTTGGGGTTTGTTTTTTCTTTTCATATGGCAATTTTAGTTGTAAAAAAACATCAGGGCCGGAGTGCTTCGTGCCACACATGTGGTACTTATCATTTGGTTAAAAAAAGGAATTACATCTTTTAATTTGTAACTTCATATTATACACTTTAAATATATATAGTTCGGAACTATGTCGCAACCCGTGAATTACTGGTAAGAAGTTTGGTTAGTCTTTAATTTTGTATTGCTTTCTTAGGTTCTTATTTGGTATTGGTTGTTGCATAGCTACACCAACTGTTGTAACCTTCATTGAAGATGCATTATATTTGGAATCAGGTTAATTTCAAGAATAGATTTTATTTCGTTTCGCACACGTGGTCTTGTGTAACATAAGAGATCCTCTTTTTCTTTTGCATTGTACACGTACACTGACAGGTTTAAGTGAAAAATCTATGGTACACACATTCACATGGAGATCTAACATGGATAGTTCAAATTCGAAAATGAGAAGAAGAGATGAAATTCTGTCGTATCATAGTTAATTCAGCTTTAATTTGCAAAACAGAGCATGTGGTCTCAAGTTGCATTGGATGGCCTTTAAAACATGACAACATGTTTCATCACAACAACATAAGTACATCATGCTTATTAACTTCTTGTTGTTATAGTAAGGACTTACAAGTATGATCATCAAACACATGATCGTCTACATGCACATTTCCCTTCTATTGTTGTACATCTAAAATAAAATGTTGTAGAGTCATCCATTGTAGTAGCACGTGACTTTAGCGGATATTCCCTTTTGCTCCTACGTGCATATGTCCGTTCCCTTTAGCCGTGAGTTTAGCACCTATTGATGCATGTCCAGTCGCTGCTCCTGTGAAAATGATACCACCCACGTCCATACCCGAATGAAAAAGTAGTTTATGATCTGAAAAATAGAACCAAATGACGGTAAGGAAAGATTAGCCTAATTTGGAAAAGATATACATTCAGGTCCCTTTTCAGGTCTAACTAATAAGGTAGCAATGCATGAACTACAACATGGTTTCATAGCTTTTCAGAAACAGAGACAACACTACAGCACTTAAAAAATATATTGGCACAAAGGCTGAAGCTTTAGATCTACATAAATGATATGGGCAGGCGTCTTATAGATAGAAGAGACAAATATAATGGTTCTGGGTTGACCTGTCGAGGTATACTACAGGTTGAAAGTTCGTGATAAATTTAAAAATATTGCAACAAAAATCCAATTGAAAAATTCTAGTAGGTTAAACTTGAATATAATATGTAGGTTTTGTAGGTACTAATATAGATCTAGAAAATACAATACATTTAGGATGTGATCCTGCCGGTGATGTTGTGGGCTGAGTAACCCACTTCTTTGTTCTGCTCTTGTGATTGCGCACCAAGCAGGTTCGTGTCAGCAGCTCTGTGCATTGCCGCATTTTGTTGTTTCACTCGTATCAATGAAATGATACGTAGTCTTTGTATATTTGCGAAAATACAATGAAAAGACCCAGGCTGCGCATTAAGGAGCATATATCTTCCAGGTTCAGGACAGAAACAATGTGGAGTCAACTGAAAATATTGAAAAGCAGTTTCTTAGTAGATGCGGAAACACCATTATAGACTTTTATTGTCAGTTGGACCTTTCTTGCCAATTTGGAAATAAAAAATCTACCCTCGGACAATCACCAAGGGAAAGCACACCTTAGTCGCTACCCTTATGATTGTATTTGTGGTACTGTTGTTCAATGCGGGATATGGAGAAAAACAATGTAATATCAAACTTTTGTTATGGAAAAGGATGACAACAAACTAACTGCAGACACTGTTACAGAATCATCATAATGTGCAATATAAAAAGCATGTTAAATGGTTGAAGGTGATAACCTTCATAAAGCAAACTTGCATAAGTAGCTGCATATTTTCTATGACATGTGTTGGAGAAGTGCATGATCACCTAATTGAATATAAGAGTAGTCCTTCACAGTACAGTAATTTTATCAAGTTTGTTATTTCTTTTCTGCATATAAAATTAATGGTGCAAAACTCTTGCTTGGATTTTCACAGAAACCGTAGCTGAAGAAACATACTGAAGAAATCACTGTCATGATAACTACAGTAAGAAGTATCTTTCCAGATCCCGTTGATGCATGGTCTGTCATCAATTCAATATCATAAATTCTGTTTGTAAATGGTACTACACTTTTCAAGTTGTTTACGACATTCCTCGATTACTCAAGTCAAATGGTTTTATTTAAGTAATTGTAAGGAAATATTAAAGAAAATTGCCACCAATTGTGATAGCCATTGATGAAGAACGTTTCCCTAGGTGAATAATAGCATTCATTGATGATGAGGTACCATCAAGATGTCTCGTCTACTAACTTAGCATCTAGATTACAACACATAAAGCATCTAATTACTATGAAATACAGTCAAAATATTTATCAGTAGATATTTAGGAAATTTCCTGATGCAATGTATGTAGACTTATGTTGCTTACTTGGACACATGGAAAGAATTATTAGTGTTCTTTAATTCCATTTGTGAGAGAAGGAATTTGTTAGAAAACTCAATTTGGTAAAATGACACTAACTTTCGCTCAATCTGCAGAACAAAATATAATTGTAGGCTCGTACCACAGATATTATCACTCTGAATTAGACTGAAGAAACATTTTGATAGACCATTTTGATATGTACCAGTAGTATATTTGATAGGGCAATATACCTTGTTTAATCCGATGATATCGTTATGCACCCATCTTCTTAATTAGTACTATTAAATATAAGGATCAATGTCAAAGAACCAATATTTACTCGTACCTGCGAAAAATTCACGATAGAGAAAATAAATATAAGAGTAATCAAATTAGTCGAGCCATTAACAAAGAATAAATCTCTACAATTAGAGTATTTCCTAAAAGAAAGTAATTTATAGGTTTCATATGAAGGGATGTACATGCACCAGATATTTGTGAAATTAGTAAGCACTATCAGGTTTGAGGTATGGATGACTGAAGAAAAAGCAAAACCTCTGGATTGAGTTCTCAAAGTTAACAAAAGGAAGCCACGGAATCGGTCATTTACAGTAAGTTCTCTATGGAGTTGGAATTGCACTAACCATATCTGCGGCCTGCACTATAAATTATTGTAGGGACTGAAAACAATCATAAACTTAGTTGAGGAAATGTGTGAATATCAATGCGTATTATGCCACCATAAATTTGAATTACATGGAGATCAATCACTTGAAAACCAAGGATCCTGCATCATAGACCGTTGTCTGGGCTACACCAACAGTATGGATAAGCGATACATCATACTTTCTCCAATTAATAACACAGAAATAATGGTGAGCAAAATAAACAACAAATAACCAGCGGACGAAGGATGATAATTTGCAAAGCACAACCTGTAGGTTACTGAACGGCTAGAGGCAGGTGGTGAAGTGGCCAAGCGGTGGTGGTGGTGTTCACTGTGATAAAAATCACACTATCAAATAACATGAGATGCGAATTTAGTCTGAGTTATGTGAACAGTGATGTCATTTCTTTCCCAACTTTTATGACAGTTTACTATCACGGTTGAAACCACATAATGAAATTCCATTTTATCTTCAGCGTTCTGTTGATGATTATGGCAGATTAGTAACCTGGAATAGCCCTAATGTGGATCGATCTATCGTGCTTATTAAAGTTAAAGTTATTCACATGCGCCTGATCCCCAAAAGTATTGTGGTTCGTCAGTTAGGAGGGGATAGAGCTTGCTGGACTGTTGCTGTCTACATTCTCAGAGGTGCGGATTGGAATGCCCATGACCCTGAGGTCCCCGTGGCTGATGAGGAACCGCCTCCAGCCAATGGTGTGCCTCATCCCATGTTTGGTGATGGTCTCACCGCGGAGCAGTTATACCAGCAGCAGCTTCAGAATTGGCTGATTCAGAATGGTGTTGGGAACGACCAGGCGCCGCATCATGCACCTCAGCATGATGGACCGCAAGAAGCTCAATGGGATCCTTGGCCTCAGCCCCCACCACCACAAATGCCTGCTGCGCTGGTAAATTTTCAGGCTTGGCTGGCTGCTCAAGGTCTCCGTGTGCAAGATGGCATTCTACCTGATGACAATGTGACAGATAGCCTCAACTCTGCTTGGAATGAGTCCAGCTCAACTGCAAGTACACAAGGTTCCTCTCATGGGTCTGACCTTCAGATCAGCACTCTCTTTGTGGCTGCTCCGGTGGTTCCAAACATTGTCACTGTTGATGTGGCAATTTCTGCAGTTACTATGAATGTCAGCATATCAGTGGAAGGAAATGAACTAGCTACATTTCTGGCTTCAGACCTGATCCCACGCAGCATATTCACTGATCATCTCTAAAGGTCCATTTTGTCAGTGACTGCAGCATTTGGGCCATGGAGTTCTGGTTATGGTCTGCCGCCCTTGGAGTTCCAGATGGCAGCTCACAGGACTATTGTGCAGGTTTCTGATCACGAGACTACCCACCTGGTATGTTTTTCTGCCCGCATTGTGAACCCAGAGCCAGTTCCTTGCACTGTCCAAATTGCTGAACTTATGCCCGAGGAGGATGCTTCTGCCTTGCTGCCTGTGGATCCCCCCATTGTTCCTGCTCTTGGTAACAATGAAGTTGCCCTGAATGTTGACAGCTCTGTTTCTTCTGATGACATGATCAGTTTGGCGCCAATTGCAAATTTGATTGAGGGGCCTCAAGTTGTTCCTCCTGGCCCAATGGGTGTGGGATCTGATTTGGGCTTGGCCCAGGTACTCTCTGACGCACCTGGCTCATCTGCAGCCCGTCCCCGCCGCTCCAAACAAAAGGCTCCACTAATCACTACTGAAGTTCGTCGCAGCACCAGGTCAACTCGTTTTGATGGATTCAGGGTGCCACAAATCACTGACACCCGCGCCACTACTTCTAAGGTCAAGCCGAGGGTGATGCCATCTGCTGCTTCCAGCTCCTCTTCCGCAAGCACGGGCCAGGTTCCACCTCAGACTCCAATCAGTGTCATGCAGGATATTGGCATCATACGCTGCGCTGTCCCTCCCCAGGAGCTCACTGAAGACGCCCTGCTCGCTTCAGGCGCCGCCGCTGTCATCCCGGACAGCCTGGAGGATGGTTCATCTTCTCCTTCTGCTTAATAGTTGGTCATAATGCCTCTTTTGCGCAATTGGAATGTCCTATGCTGGAATGTGCGTGGCTTAAACTCAGACAAAAAGCTATTAGCGCTCTCTAATGCGATCTCTGTTAGTGGGTGTGCTATCGTGTGTCTTCAGGAAACTAAAAAACCTGTTATCGATCTAGCTTTTATTAAATCTTGCTGCCCTAAGCGCTTTGATAAATTCGCTTACATTCCTTCTCGAGGTGCTTCTGGTGGCTTGCTTGCAGTGTGGAACAGTTCCATCTTTTCTGGTACTGTGATTGTTCAGGAAGATTTTGCATTGGGTGTTCAGTTCACCAGCACTCTTTCTGCCCAGGCATGGTCACTCTATAACATTTATGGCCCTTGCACAGGCCCTGCGCGTGAGACGTTTACTCAGTGGTTATATAACAGAGAGATTCAGGCAGATGCTGATTGTTTATTTCTGGGGGATTTCAATTATATTAGAGGCCCAGAAAATCGCAACAAACCAGGGGGTGATGTTAATGACATGTTAACCTTCAATGACATTATTCGCAAGCACAATCTTGTTGAGTTACCTATTAAGGGCAGGTTATACACATGGAGCAACATGCAACAAGACCCATTACTCGAACAACTCGATTGGTTTTTCACTTCTATCCACTGGACAAATGCCTATCCTAATACCATGGTCAAACCACTATGCAAGCCCACCTCGGATCACACACCTTGTGTAGTAAACATTGAGACCAAAATTCCTCGAGCCAAACTGTTTAGATTTGAATCATATTGGTTACTGCACCCTGGTTTCATGGATGTAGTTAAAGAAGTGTGGAACAGACCTTACTCTGCCGTAAGTTCAAGCTCCTTCGACAGGAACTTAAATCTTGGAGTAAGAATATTTCAAGACTTTCTGTGGCTATTGAAAACACAAACAACACCCTGTTGAATTTAGACACGTTAGAAAATCAGCGGAGTCTCACTATACCTGAAAATAACTTCCGCACGATCATCAAAAAGCACCTTTTACGTCTGTTGGATTATCAGAAGCAATATTGGAAGAAGCGGTGCACAATTCATTGGGTTAAATTTGGCGATGAAAATACGAAATTTTTTCAAGCTGTGGCTACGAACAGGTATCGTAAGAACAACATTGCAAATTTACAAACTTCTGATGGCCTCATGGTGGAGGATCACACAGGAAAAGAGGCTCTCCTCTTCCACGCCTACTCAGATCGACTTGGTACCTCAAGCCCTACGCAAATGCAGTTTGACTTCCCCTCATTAATACGGCCAAATGCAAATCTTGAGCATCTAACACTACCATTTACTCATGAGGAAATTGATTCGGTCATTAAAGAGATGCCTGGTGATCGGGCTCCTGGTCCGGATGGTTTTAGTGGACTCTTCCTTAAAGCATGCTGGCCAATCATCAAGGAGGACTTTTACACGTTGTGTAATCAATTTCATGCTGGAACTATCAACCTCCAAAGCATCAATGATGGACTAATTACTCTTATCCCGAAGAATGGGTCCCCATCTACAGTTAATGACTATAGGCCAATCACTCTACTTAACTGCTGCCTCAAGCTTATTACAAAACTTCTGGCCAACCGACTTCAGAAGGTCATTTTGCAAATCATTAATCGTAATCAATATGGATTCGTTCGTGGAAGAGCTATTCAGGACTGCCTTGCATGGACATTTGAATACATTCATCAATGCCAAGCTTCTAAGCGCCCTATTGTCCTGCTAAAACTCGATTTTGCCAAAGCTTTTGACACCATCGAACATGACCCCATGATCAGCATCATGAAACATATGGGCTTCAATGATAAATGGCTATCCTGGATCAAATCAATCTTTTCCTCTGGCAGATCATCCGTTCTTCTCAATGGTGTGCCAGGTCGACAGTTTCATTGCCGTCGGGGAGTCAGGCAGGGTGACCCCATGTCGCCTCTCATCTTCGTCTTAGCAGCTGACCTACTACAATTAGCTATTAATGCGGCATATAGAGAAGGCTTGATTCAACTCCCATTCCCATGCAACGGCCAAATGGACTATCCCATTGTCCAATATGCTGACGACACGATCATGCTCATGCCTGCCTGTCTGCAACAAGCTTTGATTATCAAGGAAATACTAAACAAGTATGCCCAGTCCATTGGCCTTACAACAAACTTCCATAAATCTACGCTCATTCGCATCAACTTGGAGCCCGCTCTTGCCTCGCAAATGGCCTCTATATTTGGATGCACTATTGGAACCATGCCGTTCACGTATCTTGGACTGCCTTTGGGCACAGCTCGGCCGACCATACAAGACTTTATGCCTCTCGTCAGTTCTGTTGAAAGAAGCTTGTCCTCCACTCTTTCCCTCGTGTCACATGCTGGGAAGCTGGCTCTTTTAAATTCCACTGTCACTTCTCTTCTGATCTACGCCATGTGCACGCTGCATCTCCCGCCAAAACTCATAGATCTACTTGATAAGATAAGACGCAGATGCCTATGGATCAAGAAAACCGAGCAAGGAGACAAGTGTAACTCTTTGGCTGCTTGGGACATGGTGTGCAAGCCAAAAAACAAGGGAGGACTTGGAGTTCTCAATTTACGTGTCCAAAACGAAGCTTTGCTACTAAAGTTCTTGCACAAGTTCTACAACAAGATGGACATTCTTGGGTACAACTCACTTGGGATTCATACTACACCCACAAAATACCACATGCATGTGATCCGGTGGGATCTTTTTGGTGGAAGGACATACTCAAACTCACTCCTATTTTTCGTGGAATCTCCAAGGTCAATATTGTTTGTGGCACCACGGCACTTTTCTGGAAAGATCTCTGGTCCGATCAACCTCTTCAAGACTCGCATCCTCGTGCATTCTCCCACTCCTTGAACGAAGACATCTCTGTCAAAGATTTCTTGGGGATCACGTCGTTGGGAGAAACGTTTCACCTACCTCTGTCTCCCTAGGCACATGCAGAGGTCAGAGACATGCAAATAATCGCAGCAGAAATACAACCTTCCACGACTGCCACAGACGTGTGGCATTATGTTTGGGCCAAAACAATATTCAAATCAACGGATTATTACCGCTTCTTCTTCATAGAAATTCAACCTCACCAAGTGTTCTGCTGGATCTGGAAGTCAAAGTGCACGATGAAATTAAAGGTCTTTGCCTGGTTGCTTTTCCATGATAGACTCAATACACGAAACATGCTAAAAAGAAGACACTACAACATCGGTGATGATCACAATTGCCTCCTATGTGGACTGAATGTAGAAGAAACGGTTGTACACATGATTTTCACATTCTCCTTCAGCAAACATTGTTGGGATAAACTTGGTATTAATTGGGAACCCTTCCCCGGCCGACTACAAGCCATTGCAATTTAAAAAAACGCCAACCCTACCCCAATGTTTCTGGAGAGATTCATTGTGGCAGCCTGTAGTCTTTGAAAGGAGAGAAATAACAAGCATTTCAGAGCCATAAACCCCTCTCTCACTTCCTGGCTGGACAGATTCAAGAGGGACTTCGAATTACTTCAACACAGAGTCAAAGAGGAGCGTATGCCCTTTGTTATAAACTTTGTAAACTCCTTATAAGTTGTACCCCTTCTGTCTTTTTACTCTCTCATCACTTGCCACAAAGTGGACAAGTCCCCCCCACCACCACAATGTAAATATTCACCTGTACAGTGCCAGCATTATTTTAATATATTAACACAGTAGGAGCCTTTCCTACTGTTCACGGTAAAGAAAAATAGTAGAGAAAATTAGATGAAGAAAAATGGAAGCAACAGTACCTGAATTCAACAGACTTCAGCCCTTGCATGCCAAAAGAAAAATTGCAGCAACAGTATGTTTCCTGCTAGGGCACTACTTAATAGCATGATAAAATCTCAGTAGTACGAAATTATTATAAACAGATCTAGGACATGTATGTTCGCACGCAGGCTATATGCAATCAATTATTTTGCATCTTCTTGTAGAAATTTATCACTATGCACAATTTGCAAATAAAATAAACTATAGGATTGTACATAGGCAACATACATCTACCTGTACCTTGAATCTTCCCTAAACGTTTTAGGCTTGTCCACCTCAAGCAATATAACTGTAGCATGGGGTTCATTCTGGTGGGCATCTTGCGTCGAGGGCATGTGGAATGCCCAGTATCGTCCATGGCGGTGGCCAACTAAATTAATTCAAACTATCATCGGTATGGCTCTCCCATCAAACAATATTCATCACGGGATACATTCATGTAAGATAAAAAATAAATGCATGATTGCAGTGTACTTAGGACATGGAAGCTAAGGAGATTCAAAGGTTACAAAGAAAGATATTAGGGAGAGCCAGAGAGGAAGGATTGATTTCAGATTTCCAATCACTTGGATATCATAACGTACCTTTGGGGCAGAGGCGATTCAATGGCTGGAGAAGAAGGCATCAAGGAGATACTGCTTGGATCTTTATTAGAAGGAATCCCAGTATGGAAACTGGAGAGGAGGAGGAGCAGCATTAGAGATCCCTCCAGGGCTGAGGGAGATGTCCTTTTGGGCAGCCGTGGAAGAACTGGCTGAAGGCGCCTCCAGGTGGGGGAACAGACGGGGACTCCTAATGTATTTCATCAGACGGCTGTAAATACTTACTTGCGAGATCGAAGGGGTAATTTGCTTAGTTATTGAGGATTAACGTGGAGCCTCGATTAGTGCTTTCAATTAGTAAATATAAATATGCAAGAAATGAGAATGACTGTCAAAACACCCTACCACTATCACTCGGCCGCAAACATTGAGATATATACCTGGTTTTTAAATTCTAGTAAATCCAAAACTCGTCTGAAATTCATGAAACTTGGCATGCTGTCATGGAGCGGCATCAACATGATTTGGTAATTTTTGTGTCCCATTTGAGGCAGATTTGGGGATATGATTCTCACAAACCAAAGCTTCTCACAACAAGCCCGATGGTTTCGGTAGGAAATGTTTCACCTTTTTAGACAAAACGATATGCATTGCCTCTTCTTAATTTGAATTTTTTTCCCTAGTGTCAACATGGAATAATAAGGGTGTTGTGTTAATTTTTGAGGGTTCGCTTGGACATTTTTATACATTAAATGGGTTTTCTATGCATTCATGTGCATAATTCAAATGTGAACTACAGGCACATGCTCTAATGCATATAAATTAGTTGAAAATTCAAATCTATGTCCTTGGTTACATTCTTAGGTCCCATGCAAGAAATGTGAATGAATGTCAAACACCCTGCCACCGTCACTCAGCCACAAACATTGAGATACCTGGTTTTTAAATTCTAGTAAATGCAAAACTCGTCTGAAATTCATGAAACTTGGCTTGTATCATAGAGCAGCATCAACATGTCGTGGTAAAAATTTTGTCCCATTTGGGTCTGGTTTTGGGGATATACTTCTCACAAAAGCTTCTCACAACAAGCCTGATGGTTTCGGTAGGGAACGTCCAACCTTTGGGGACAAAACGATATCCATTGCCTCTTATTGCTTTCAAAAAATTTCTCGTGTCAACATAGAACAACATGAGTGTTGTGTCAATTTTTTAGATTTTTCGGGGTTCGTTTGGACATTTTTATGCACTAATTGAGTTTTTCAATGCATTTATGTGCATAATTCAAATTTGAACTATATGTCATGCTCTAATGCATATAAATTGGTTGAAAATTCAAATCTGTGTCCTTGGTTGCATGCTTAGGTCCCATGCAAAAAATGAGAATGAATGTCAAACACCCTGCCACCGTCACTCGGCCGCAAACATTGAGATGCCTGGTTTTTAAATTCTAGTAAATCCAAAACTCATCTGAAATGCATGAAACTTGGCATGCTATCATGGAGCGGCATCAACATGCCGTGGTAAATATTTGGTCCCATTTGGGGCAGGTTTGGGTATATGCTTCTCACAAACCAGAGCATCTCACAACAAACATGATGGTTTCGGTAGGGAACATCCCACCTTTGGGGACGAAATGATATCCATTGCCTCTTATTGCTTTCAAAAAAATTCTCGTGTCAACATAGAACAACAGGAGTGTTGTGTCAATTTTTGGGATTTTGGGGGGTTCGTTTGGACATTTTTATGCATTAATTGAGTTTTCAATGCATTTATGTGCATAATTCAAAGTTTAACCATTCACGTGACGCCACATGTCTTAGTTTTAATGGCTATATGTTTTAATGGCTCTTGATCGCAAACGTTTTAGAAGGAACAACCATATGCAAAGTGAGAGCAGGATTTGTGCATCTCTGCAACGCAAACGGTTCTTTTGGATGACCCGTGTGCAACCTTGCATCTGTCATATTGGGTATGTTGCCATTTGTTAAACTGGAAAGAATGACATTTGTTGATCTAGTAACATTGCTGTCAACCTTGTAACACTGCGATTCGTCAAAATATGAAGCTAAAAATCACTAGTAGTATCTTATTTTTGCAACTAAAATTCAGTAATTAAGCATAGATGGAGGCGAGGAGGCGTGTTCAGCCGGGCGTGCAGCGGGCGGCGCAGTACTATTCGATTTGACAGCGGGCGGCGCAGTTCCCGATACGGCTTTAATGCAGACGAAGGAGAGGGTAGTGGTTCTCGAAATGTTGAACGACCAATGATGCATCCTCCTTCAATTAGCATCATGAATGCATGAGGGAAGTAATGGGAGGAGGACCAGGAAAAGAGGCAGCACGATGTGAATGCAACACATTTTGCACTCATATAAAAGCGCCCATCCATTCCAATGCATCTACCACATCGTATGCACCTAAGCATGTGCCTAAGCACCTACACTAAGCGTAAAATTGCTCACTCCAGATCCATGGCGGCGATGCGCGCGAGCGCCCAGTGGCTGTGCCAGACGGTCCACGACGCCGGCCTGCAGCATGGCACTGAGGATCGTCTCGTGACGTTGTTGGCGACCGACTGGTGGATGGCCGCCGTCGACGCCAGCTACGACTCTCAGTTGGACCAGATGATCATTGCCACTACCAACAAGTTCACTGTCGTCAAGAAGATCGCGGACGACATCACCGTACTCCTCCAGCCCGCACGCCGGGGTTCCTCATTGCCTGCCACCCTAATCGGCCTCCATGGTCGGAACCTCTTTCAAGCACTGGTGGTCCTATGACTGCCCGCCGATGCCACGAAGAATGTCCACCTAGAGGCGCGCTCGCCGCGAGGTGCCTCGCCCTGCAAGAATTCATCGACGTACACATCCACGTGTACGAGAAAATCGTGTACATAGGTATCTATAAGGCCAGTGAGGACGCTATGACGTTGGCCTTCTTCAACCGGCTGGAAGCCTTGGATGCCTTTGCTGGGAAGCACCTTGACCTCTCCACAAAAGCCGTTGCTCCTTAGCCGCCGGTCGGTGGCCCGGCGCATTGAGTTGAGGAGGAGAAGGTCGTACGTTGATGGATGCATCTTTCCTCTTGCCTCCTTAAGTTTTACGCTTAATTATATGCATCACTGTAACTAGTACTCCATCCGTCAATTTATAAGTTGTGCTGCCAGTGTTTGGGGCCGGCGCACGACACAATAAGCACACCCACGACGACACATATAGAGAGGACATCCATCAATTCCAATGGCGATTTGCCATAATACGCAGCTAAAAATCACTAGCACTATCTAATTGTTGCAACTAAAATTTAGTAATTAAGTATAGATTTCATTCATAGATTAAGCAGTCATGCTTAATTTATACAAACAGTTCAACCGTTAGGCGCCGCGGCGCGCTCTGCTCGCGTCCGTCGGCGTGCTCGGGTTGTGGACAGCTTTTCCTTGCGTGTTCAACTGACATATGCATATATATGGTTGCTCGCGCCGTTGAGGCGACCGCGGAGCGCTCTGCTCACATCCCTCCGCGCGCGCTCTGCCAGCGGTTGGGCCTGCACACAATCTTGCCGGGGGGCCCATATGCATGCAGTTGCACCGCGCACGTTGCCACACGATGCAGTTACATGCGGCACGATGGAGTTACGCGCCGCAAATTAGAACTGCCATCAGGATGTGCCGTCCGGCCTCCCCTTTAATTACCGTGGCCATTATAACCTTAGTCTCTTCAACCTTTCGATCGCGCCCCACAACACAACAAGCACACCCACGACAACACATAGAGAGGGGATGTCTAGCGGCGCTCCAATGGTGTTCGGCGAGCATAAAGTGGAGACCCACGCGAGGGAGACGGATCTCTCGTTGGTGTACACCATCGACCCGGCCGTGGTGGACTACTACATCAACACCGTTGAGCAGTTGCTTGCTGGAGACAAGTAAAGGTGGTCGGCATCGACCTCCAGTACCCCGCCGGTCGTCCCGACATAGATCAGAAGGTTGTTGTCGCCCAGTTGTGCTTGCGCCATCATGTCCTCATCTACCACTACTGCATGGCCAGAGAGCCTTGCGACCATTTCAACAGGTTTGTCAACAGCACCGACTACAAGTTCGCCACTGTGGAAACCACCAACGATGTAAAAGCGCTCAGTGTTACGGGTTTGTCCTACCAGAACCTTGTCGAAATTCGTGACCACTACAGGTTCTGGGCAGCACGAAGAAGGACTCCCTGGTCGAACTCGCCTCGGCCATCATCGACCCCTACTACGAAAAGATGAAGCAGGATGCCCAAAGAACAAATCCTGTATCCTGGCACAGGGCCTGGATGCGGCAACTGGATGAACCTCACCTCAGGTTCGCGGCCAAGAGCGTGTACACATGCTACGAGATGCACAGGCGGATCGTTGACATGAGGAAGTTCCTCGTTACCCAAATGGACGAGCCCGGATCGAGCCACAAGCATAGCAAGCATCACAAGAAGTAGATGATGATCAGATGATCGTTTATGCTAGTTAATCATGCATGTAATATATAGTTTACTTTATTGGTGTGTGGAAGTGTCATGTGTGTAGTAGCCACCTATGAAATTATGCATGTAATAGTTTACTTTGCTGTGTGCAAATACCATGGTTGTAGTAGCCACCTATGTAATTGGATGTTTATATTTGTTATGCAACCATGTCCTTATAAGTGTGTGTGTGTGTGTGTGTATGTTGTTTTTCTGTATGCAATCCCATCGCACGACACACACGTCTTATTAGCAGCAATTGTCTGTGTTATTATCGGTCTTCGCACACATTTCTGATTACAGACCTGTTTGCCGCGTATCACACACATCTTGTTATATTGAACCGTTTATGTTCTCTTGTCTCAACACAAACAGTTCATCCGCGTGAATCGCATGCCTTATATCGCACACACCTTGATTTGGCTGACCGTTTCTTTTGTTTTGCCTAATCACAAACAGTTCATCCTAGTAAATCGTATGCTGTTTATCGCACACACCTTCATCTGGCTGCCCATTTCTTTTGTTGCTCCTCATCGCAAACGGCTAATTGCACTGAACCGTATGCCCTACATCACACACGGAACTAAAATTTGAACCTTGTTTGATGCATCCGTCATCGCAAACGTTTTGCACCTTTTTTGACGGTATTTTGTACACCATCGTTTGCGATTAATTCATAGCACACAGTTTCGTCAAAGGGTCTTTCATCGTAGTGCCGCGTTAGCAGCATCCTGCAGTAGTGGAAGCTGTTGCGAGACCATCCACTCCCGTGTAACTTCCTCTATACCATCAATAGATTGTGATTGTGTTTCAGACAAGACGGGTCGTCTCTGGTCAAAGCTCACACCAACGTCACCCTCTGCAAAATAATGGTCAATCAATTGAGTAACCTCCTCAAACCCAAACGCCCCAGCATGAAAAATAGACATTGCGTCAAAATGAAGTTTAACTATGGTCATTAAAAAGTGCAAAAAAGAACAAAATGCAGTACACTTATGCATATAAATGTAGTGCTGCAAACATAAGCTAAATAAAAATTAATGCAGTTCATATATCAATGTATTGGAGTACACACATATGAATACAAAAAACCTGAATAAAACAACAATGCAGTTCACACATACATATAGTGGAGTTCACATATACATATAAATGCAGTGCTGCATACACTAACTTCACGTTTGTTTCCAAAAAAATGTCGGACTAGATACAACAAGGCAACACCAGTTTGTACAACATCAAGTAAGCACCATACACAAAATAAACAAAGCATTCACATCAAAAAATAGCAGGTATTTATAAGAACAATCCATTTCAAAACTCACAGGACACATATGAAATTTACAACAGAAATAGGGATACAACCAAATTGGCAAATAAAAAAACACATACCAGAAGGAGGGGCCACACTTATGGGAGAAGATTCAATTGGTGAATTCACTTGATGTCCTGCCTCACCACCATGATCCTTACCACCAGGACAACGAGAGCCAATTGGTGTATCATTATGACACTGCAATCACCTACTGAATTCAATAAAAAACAGAAATAAAAATTACAAAACATCACATGACAAATAATGCAAAGGAACGCTGAAAACACAGCATAAACAAATCTGTAGGATGAACTAGGAAACTAGATAACCATCACAGAAAATAAACAAGGCCAAAGTAAGCAGTGCACATACCTTGAACTCCTCCTTCTACTATGCTTGGCGAAGACATGTCGTTTGCCTGCAACACAAGGACAGAGTGACGGATATCAGCAACAAAAAAAGACGAAATTTGATGAAACCCTAGATGCACCTTGCTCTGCCTACAGAGCACACGAGAGTACCAACTTCAGATCGAGATAAAATAGCCTACTTACAGAAAAAATACATAAGCAAAAAACGCAGAAACGCTACGACAATCACAAAACTAGATCAGGGGTCGATCATGATAGAGGGCACGAGAAACTAACCACGAAAAAGGGGATGAACAGGCGGTGGGGGCAGGGGCGGGAACAGAGGGGAAAGGCTGCGGGAGTGGAGCGGGAAGGGTTGGCGGAGCGGACGGGGACACAGAATGCAGGAATAAGGACCTCTTGAGGACGGCGGTTCCGCGGGCGACGGCGGTTCCACGGGCGACGGCGGTAGCTGCGGGCGATAGCGGTTTTGCTCGAGCGACAGATGCTTCGGGAGCCGCTGCAAGAGAGGGGAGAGGTTTCTTGTCGGTCTCTCCCTATGAGCGGAGCAGTGGGATCTCTCGGGAGGGCCACGCGCGAGGCCCGCAAGGTAAAGAGTGACATAAAATGGGTCGGCCCAAAACGGTCTGGCTAAATAAGTCGGACCAGATAGAAACAAAGAAGTTAGTACCAGATGCAGTTCACTGTGAAGACAAATGAAGTTCGGACAGTCAAACAAATAAACACATGCGGTTCGTAAAAAAAGTTAAAGTCGAAAAAACAACGCGCGTGTTAAGATAACGCGTCCGGAAAAAAGTCTACCTTCAAATAAGTGTCACAACAACAAAACGGGGGGGGACCCTCCCATGCCAGGGGCTACAACAAATACATGCAAAATAGGTGCAGTACGCAACTCTAGATAATGCAGTGCATTTGGTTCGACGAAGCAGTGCAGTATCATAAGCAATGCAGTTTCGGAATACATACATGGTCTAGTTCACAGCGAAATACTCGTAAATTGCGGAATATACTGTACTTTTTTCCAAGGGCTGCCACAAGTACACGCAAAACAGCCGCAGTCCACAGCTGTAGACAATGCAGTGCTATTTGTTAGACAAAGCAGTGCAGTATCATAAGCACTGCAATTTTGGAAACACGTATGATACATATAAACGTGACAAATGGCCGTTCGCACAGAACGTGGTGGTTAACAAATTTTACTGATGAAAAATAAAATAAAACTACGTTAAAAAACCACGTTCAGAGACAACCGCCCAATCCGAGCGGTTCCATCGCCACAAACCCACGATCACAGACGCAACCCCAACCCACGATCTGCACAACCACATTGTCAGCGAGATCGTGCGCTTCATCCGCTACGGCCACCCCCCCTTAAATTCAGACCACTGCCAAGGCTTTCTCATCCACAACAACACAAGGATCCATTGCGCTGCCACCAAATCGCTGCATCACATCAATCTCCACAGAAGACACCAAGCCCTACTACCGGCGATGGGGTTCGTCGACGAGTACATGAACGTGGAGGCGCACGGCAACACCAAGTTGCACGTCATCCACACCAATGACAAGAAGTAGATGGCGACCTCCCTCGAGCAGTACGAGCGCCACCTCAGCCTCCAGCCCAACAAGATCGTAGGGATTGATCTGGAGTACAACAATGAGCCTAATGCGACGCAGAAACCCGCCCTCGTCCAACTCTCCGCCGGCAAGACTCAGCCGGTGCTGCTCTTCCAACCGAGTGCCGCTGAAAGGTGCACCGTCTTCGACAACTTCCTCGCTGACCGTAGGTACACGTTTGCTGGCTTCTCCATCGGCGGCGACAAAACCAGGCTAGAGCGCGTCAATTTGGAGGTCGCAAACTTCGTCGACATCCAGAAGGAATGGAGGGTGTCCGAGGCCACCAAGGAGTTGGACTACCTTGCAGACGTCGTCGTCATGCTCATCGACGACTACTACAACAACATGAATAAGAAGATCACCAACGAAGAACACGCGCGCTGGGCCTCCCTGACTCTGTCCATGAGGCACATAGAGTACGTGGCAAAGGAAGCCTACGCATCGTACGAGATATGGAACCGCATCACCCTCACCCAGGACGGGCTTCGCCGTGCAAAGCTGGAGAAGGAGGAGCCCCCCAAGAAGCGCCCCAGGAGCAGCTGGGGAGACTCTACCTGGTGAAGAAGCATGCTGTGTCGGTCAAGAACCAACATTGCTCACGTCGTTTTAGATTTATCATCAAATTTGCATTTTGTTGTTTGCTTATGTAATGTTAGTTTTCTTGTGATCGTTTGCTTTTGTTGAACTTAGTTTGCTTGTCATACAGAATGGCTTGTAATGATGAACTTTCTTATGTTATGAAGAAGTTTATTTCAATTACGAAACTAGAGTTCAATATTACAACATACTGTAGTGCACATAAAGTATGTGATTCGAGCAGTGCACAAAACAGACGAAGATGCAGTGCACAAATAGGATGCATGCAGTGCAAAATGTGGGCACATGCAGTACGGTATTCTAATGAATGAAGTACACACAGAACTAACAAAGCAGTGCACACCGTATATTAGAAAAGAATACGTAAGAGGGAAAACCCAAGAAAAATTCGACCAGGATGCACTGCACAAATAGGATGCATGCAGTGCAAAAAAGCACCTGCATGTGTAATGCGAAAATGTGGGCACATGCAGTACACAAAAACTGATGAATGCAGTGCAAAATGATTTACCAAGCAGTGCACGCCCTATATTAGAAAAAATACGTAAGAGGAAATAAAAAAATTGACCACCCAGGAGCAACCAGGCCCCAACCAGTCTCGTAGTAAGTTTGCGCCCACAGTACGTGAGTCCGTTTTGAGGCACGATGCATGGGGCCGGGCACACATGGACCCACAGGTCAGAGAGGATAGAGCAGCAAGCACCGTGTATAAGCGCCCAAATACGTAATGAGAGGAGTTCGAGACTATTGCCTCGCCATGGCTTATAAACCGGTTGGGGCGCTCTCAGCGGGCGAGGTGGGACTAAACATTAGCGCGCAGACACAACGCACCGGGGACCTGCCATGCTGGCAGGCCTACTTGGGCCAAATGTTTTTTGCTCCAAACACAGGCCCAACACGCAAACGAGAGGCCGCTAAAAATAAAAAAACATTCCCACATACCACAAAAAACCACGGCCCAATAAAAATATAAAAAATAACTAGAAAAATAAAAATACAAACACAATCCATGCATTCTGTAGTTTGTTGTAATACGACAATGCAGTTCGTTAGATTCAAGTAAGCAGTGCTCTTGCTTCTCAAATGCATTCGCGTAGACTGAATCAGAATCAATCCACCACCTAACACCAACCACAATATTTACTACTTCCGTTGCTCAATTGGCTGCATAAAACCTATCCATTCGTGCTCCAGACTCACACAACTCCTCCCCCTTCCTCTTTTTCTTCAAATCGTAGATCTAGGGTTCCGCCCATCCCCAACTGTTCTCTGAAATTCCACTGAACCTGCCATGGACTATTCGTGCGGTTGTTTGGCAAGGATGGCACCGGTAGCGGACATATGCGTGTACGCAGATGGTCTAGAGGTCACCGACGCCGAGTGGTGCAACATGCTCGGGTGCCTGATGATAACCAACATGTGGTTTTGGGCACCATTTCTTCAGCGCCTCACATCCACGGACATGTAGGAAAGTTGGGTATGTTTTTCCCCTCGCAATTTTTGATACAAAATAGGCTGCAAATCCAGATCTGAATGTATATTTCATAAATTTGCTCAGTAGTATCAACAATACAAAATATATGTGTCGTTCTTCGGATTTGCCATCTATTAATACTAGATAGTTCTACCTATTTTTCTTCAGTACCACACCAGGTATAGAACACTAGTTAGATCAGAACCCCAACACACGAACAAAAAAGAGGTTCAATAGATTAGTGTTGCAGTTCTCTTATCATGCTAGCGAAGTACACTGCAAATTACCTCCTGTGCAAACATGTTACACTATAATATATATTCTACTAAAACTAGAGGTCAATTTTGTATATACGTTTGTTCATACATTGCAACTACTTGATAAAATAGTAGTAATATATATGTACATATTTAAGTTAACATAAACAGATCATCCTAAAATATAAAGAGAACATTTGGTGTTTACTTATAGAAATTCTTTTTCCATCCATGCCAAAATACAGAAACTGCCATCCACCATAAAGTTTCCTACTTCGAGTTCAGGCAAGGTTACTTTGGAGACACAACACAAAGGGTATGCAGACATGCAAGTTGAATACCACATCGACTCTGAAGACTGCATCAACATAACAACTGGCTAGAAAGATTTTGTCTCCCAGAATGGCTTTTAAGCTGGAGAAGTGGCCATGGTGTTTTTCTACAAAGAAGGAAATTCCCCGACGTTTACAATATTTGCACTGTAGAGTGTCTAGGATAAAGCAAGCCACCTGTGGCATATTCTAATGCTTTGCTTATGTTGTATGCTTTTAAAATTATGTGCATCAGAAGTTGTGAACGGTGCCTTTTCAAGTATGCAACCTCATCTGCTTCATTTTATCACCCTCTCAGACAAGTTGCTGGTGACAGAAATGTAGTTCTCTAATACACATAGTGCGGTCCATATATAATAAAAATGTAGTACTCTATATAGTAACAATGCAATGCCAATGTTGGAAACTTTGTAGTTAACCTATGATGCTTAAAAGAATTCTCATGATATGGAGTTAAGAAGAATTGACATATTAGCAAAAATAGCAACATAACTATTCTGATAATGTAGTTCGAAAGTACATATTATGCAGTTCTCTGGAACACAGAATGCAGTTTAAGAAAAAGAGAAACCTCATACATTGTCACACCCACTATAATACAGTTACATTGAAGTCCACTACTAACGAAAATGGAGTACACTACAAACATATGCTAGAACGGCAAAAATAAAATCAAACCAGTACGGATCCAGATATGTGGCAGACTAACAGAGGTGCCAAATCCACTCGCAGTTCGATAAGTCACCTAAATATTGTGCAACCACTCAAATTTGAAGAATTACCCGGAAAAACATACATGAAACCCACGGCCATTGGGATGAACAACAAGCGCTATTCTTTAAAAATGCATAGCAAAAATACGAACATTACAGGCGCAATACAGTGAATTCAAACAAAACAGAGAAACTAATTACAAGATTCAAAACGGATCGATGCACAAAATCCAAAAAACAACAAGAACAGAGGAGCGGACGAAGCTCACACGACCACACAATCGAATTCGTAGAAATTGAAAACTAACTCTTAAAAATTACACAAATTGTAGAGTGAAGGGAGCGATTAAACGAATGAAATCAAAGAATTCCAACTAACAAACAACATTCGAGCGCGAAAAATTCGCATCTGACACGAACATGAACGAACAAAGAAAGATCGTCCGCCAAATCACTCGATTTGCCCAAATTTTAGTCGTTTTTCTTGTAAATTAGAAAGAATAAAGGTCAAAGGGCATCCAGAAACAAATTAAATCATCCAGCAACACCCGATTCCACACAGAACACATGGGCGAACCACCAAAAAATGAACCAGTTCTCCGGTAAGCATTGCAGTGCTCATTGTAAGTAAGATGCAATGCGCTTCCGTTGAGCGTGCAGTTCGAAAGTGTTAGCAGAATAACTATTGTGCTAATATTAGCAGAATAGACCGATCACAATGAACCAGATGCATAAGATAAATGTTTTGATGAAATTCCAATTTCAATCGATTCCAATCCCACGTTCCAATATCATCACATAGCCTATAACATGCCAATGCCTTTCGCTTAAAAGATAAAGGGAAGACCTTCTTCTTAACTTCTTCTTTGGGTAAACCTGCAAGCTTAAATAATCCACAAACTTCATCCACATAGATTAGGTGCATATCATGATGTAGTGTTCCATCTCCTCCATAAGGATTAGCTAGCAGTTTCTCTATCATACCCGAAGGAATATCGTAATAAATAGTTTCAGTAGGTGTAGTAGGTTGAGGAGCAACTCTTTGTGCTTCCGTTCAAGGTGGAGATACCCCGAACAAACCCCTCAAAGGATTGGTTTCCATATAGTAACAAGTAACAATAAATTTCAGCATGTAATATAAATGTTTTCTTACCAATTTCCACTCACCAAAAGTGCTTCACTCCCCGACAACGACGCTGGAAAAGAGCCTTGATGACCCACAAGTATAGGGGATCAATTGTAGTCATTTCGATAAGTAAGAGTGTCGAACCCAACGAGGAGCATAAGGGAATGACAAGCGGTTTTCAGTAAGGTATTTTCTGCAAGCACTGAAATTATCGGTAAGAGGTAGTTTGATAGCAAGATAATTTGTAACAAGTGACAAGTAGCAATAGTAACTAAGGTGCAGCATGGTAGCGCACTCCTTTTTGTTGCAAAGGATAGGCCGGGACTATATCTTATAATAAGTAAAACGTTCTCGAGGATACATGTGAATTTCATCTAGTCACTTTCATCATGTTTGTTTGATATGTGGGTGGACCTGTGCTTAGGTGTTGTTCTTACTTGGACAAACCCCCCACTTGTGATTAACCCCTCTTGCAAGCATCCACAACTACAAAAGAAGAATTAAGATAAAATCTAACCATCATTAAACATATGGATCCAAATCAGCCCTTTACAAAATAGTGCATAAATTAGGGTTTAGATATTGTCACTCTAGCAACCCATCATGTAATAACTACTCCACAATGCATTGCCTTAGGCCCAAAGATGGTGAAGTGTCATGTAGTCGATGTTCACATAACACCACTAAGGGAATCACAACATACACATCATCAAAATATCGAACGATTACCAAAGTCACATGATTACTTATGCCAAGACTCCTCCCATGTCCTCAAGAACAAAAGCAATTACTCACGAATCATATCCATGTTCAAGATCATAGGGGTATTGAATAGCATAATGGATCTAAACATATAATCTTCCACCAAATAAACTAACTAGCATCAACTACAGGATGTAATCAACACTACTAGCACAGGTCCACAGGTACCAATCTGAAGTTTTGATACAAAGATTGAATACAAGAGATGAACTAGGGCTTGAGATGAGATGGTGTTAGTGAAGATGTTGATGAAGAATTATCCTCCCATGATGAGAGGGTTGTTGTTGGTGTTCTGGATACGGGGTACCCAGACCAGCCTGCCTGCGGCCCACGGCGTGGCTCCGTCGACGGCCTGGTACGGCCCAGCTTCAGCATCAACTACTCAAGACCCTCGCGAGGCGGACGACACCAACATCTCCAAGGGGATCAGCCCCCTCAGGCTGGCTCCCGAGGAGCGGAGATTTCTATGCAAGGCTTATCTCGCGAGGTTCGGCTGACGTGAGCCATGACGACCAAGGCCAGGCGGGCGCCAGGCGGGCACCAGCGGGCGCAGAGTACCAGCTTCCTCTTCGGTGCAAGGGGGGAAAGCGGCAGGCGCAGAGCCCCGAGGAATCAACCAAAGGTTTCCATTCCGGTGCAACAAGACCAAGACCGCCAGGACAGCAGGACGGAGGTCACCACCGAGCCCACCACAGCGTCACGACCAGCGGCTTTTGCAGGTGAAGACCACTTTAGTCAGGATAGGACGGACTTGTTGTCTCCCTTCAAATTTGGCCGTTGTAGGATCCCTTCCCACCTACATTTGGTAAGAGGACCAAGGCCACTATAAATAGGACCTATCCACCACCATAGATGGAGGAGGAGAATCAGGTCGAAACCGGAGAGAGAGAAAGAAGAGAGGGGATCGAGATCCATTCCACCCTCACCATCTCACCAGCTCACTCGAGCCCAAGAACATGCCTCCTGAGGCTGTTCTCCACCGTACTAGTTCTTCCTCAGCCCCTCGAGGCAAATCCACCACAAAGCAGGAGTAGGGTTTTACACCGCAAGGTGGACTGAACCTAGTTAAACTACTGTGTCTACCTTTCCTTTCGAGCTCGACGCGATAGGCCGTGGGGTTCGCGAGTTAGCAGGCTGGGTAGGTTGAGATCTCCGCATGCACCCCAGAGTTTGAACCTCTCAAGGGTTTGCAGAACCTGAAATTCGATATTTGAAGCGCTAGGTAGGGGTGCGTAGGATTCTCTTCCGTCTATCGATCCACCGCTAGTCCAACACTTCCACGGTTGACGCACATCGGGCTCGCGCCGAGCGTCGGGCCGCGGTTGCATCCCGCGTTGCTCAGACAGCACCCACGCGCGACTGCTGTCCTCGTCATCCCCCTTCACCAGCGGCTAACGCCGCCAGGGGCCCTGCTGGCCACGAGCAGCAAGCTTCATCGCTGCACCCCTCCGCGCGCCGCGACGGGCGCACCGCCACTCCGTCACTCACTCCGTCCGCTTCGTCCTCCCACACATGTCGTGGCCCAGAACGTGCAGGCCGCTCTTCTCATGGCGCGGGAGGTCCTGGGCTACCGCCCCGTCGACGACTTCTACGAGGAGTGGCTCGAATGCATTGCTGAGCTCGTCAGTGCCGCCGGAGACTCTGCTGCACCGTCCCGCTCACTACCTCAGCAGCCGCCTGTTGCGAGCGACGTGGCTCATGGGGGTGCCTCCTCCACCTCCAGTGCAGGGCGCCATCATCGAGCCGAGGCGGGCAGCGCCACGGCATGACCCGCAGCATCAGGTGCCCACGTGTGAAGAAGCAAGCTGTCAAGTGGTGCTGCGGCCCCAAGAAGATGCACATGCGCTTCCCGCACCTCGACGTCAAGACCGTGCGCTGCCTATGGTGGTGGCGCGCGAGCCACAAGACTAGGCTACACCACCCCAACGGGCTCCCATGACCACGGCGGGGTCCCGCGCGTTCACCCCAGAGCTGTGTAACGACATCTGGTCGGGGAAGTTCAAGCCTGACCTGCCCCCACGCTACGACGACACCGTCGACCCAGCCGAGTTCCTGCAGCTATGAACTGAGCATCAAGGTGGCATGCGGCGATGAGAAGATCATGGCGAGCTGGTTCCCCATGGCCCTCAAGGACAACGCACACTCCTGGCTCCTGAACCTTACTGTGGGGTCGGTCTCCTCTTGGGACGAGATGTACGAGCGCTTCATCACCAACTTCTAGGGCACGCGCGACCGCCCGCCGGCCGCAGGTGACCTCCGACGCATTAGGCAACAGCCAAGAGAGACCCTGCAGAAGTACATACAACGCTTCAACAACGTTCGCCTCAAGATCCCCAAGGTCTCGGATGAGGCCATCATCTCAGTGTTCACTGACGGCGTCCGCGACGTCAAGATGAAGGAGGAGCTCGCTATACATAAAGACCTTTGCACCGCTCTGGAGATGTTCAACATGGCGAACAAGTGTGCGAGGGCTGAGGAGGGATGCATCTCCCTCCTCGAGCTCCCAGATGCAGACCTAGAAGACAAGAAGGCCAAGGCCAAGGATGTGAAGCGCAAGGGACAAGCCGTGCTCACAGCCAAGCTAGAGATGAAGCGTGGTTGCGATCACCCTGAGTCATCCAGGGGCAGCCGTCCGTTCTGCGTCTTCCACAACGTGCACCGCCACAACACCAATGACTGTAAGGAGCTCAGGGCCCTCCATGACGGGCGCCTCGGTCGTCGCCCCAAGCGCAGCGACTGAGGCTACGGCCGTGGAGGTGGCCAAGGTGGAGGACATTGGGACGGCCGCGACCATCGTCAGGAGTGGCATGACCAGCCTCGGGAGGACCGCTAGCAGTGCTAGCCTCGCGAGGGCGCCTGGAAGGATCATCCTCATGAGGATCGGCCTCAGGGCAATGCTGGCCTTCCTCTGCTGCCTCGGCCGCCGAGAAGGAACGAGGGCCATCACCAGGACGAGGGGGCTGGGGGCTTCCAAGAGCCTCGTGCCATCACCTGCATCTTGGGCGGCTCCAAGGCCCCAGCCTTTCATTGCGCCTCAAGCAGTTCACGCGTAAGGTGAACGCAGCGCTCCCCAAGCTCAAGGCGACACGCCCGCTCAGGTGGTCCAAGTATGCCATCACCTTCAACTCCTCTGACCAGCTCAAGTGCGCGGCTGCAGCAGGCGCGCTCCCAATGCTCTGCTCACCTTTCATCAGCAACGTACTCGTCACAAAGACCCTAATCGATGGTGGAGCAGGGCTCAATGTTCTCGTCGTCGAGACGTTCAACAGGCTCCAAGTGCCATACTACCAGCTCTAGCCCACCAAGCCTTTCTCAGGGGTGACCGGCGGCTCCACGCACACAATCGGGCAAGTTCGCCTCCCTATCACCTTCGGCAAGCATGAAAACTACCACACCGAACTCATCGACTTCGATGTCGCCGACATTCGCCTGCTATACAATGCCATCCTTGGGTATCCATCCCTAGCCAAGTTCATGGCGGCAACACACCACGGCTACAACATCCTCAAAATGCCAGGGAGCGGCAGCATCATCACAGTCGCCTGCGAGGAAAAGGATGCAGTGTGCTCTCTGGAGCGCGCCTACCAGGCTGCAGCGGCCGAGAACCCTGAAGATGAGGTTGTTGTCCTCCCTCCTGAGGTCGCTCCCAGGACCAAGAAGCAGCAGCTGGGCCAGGTAACTCAGGAGGAGGCAGCGCCTGGCGGAGACACGCTGAGCCTCACTTCCGTGGACGGGGCGCCTTCACCTAACGCATAGGAAGGCGCGCCCGGCGCCCCCCTCAAGTTGGGCTCGGGGGCTCTCCTTTGGAGGGCCTAGGACCTGGCCAACATCATGAGGGAGGCACTCGGGCACCATGCGGAGGCATGCTTCACTGCGCGCTTCCGAGGGGAGAGCACAGGGCGCGAGGCGCCAGGCGCTCAGGAGTTCATTAGCAAGGCAGTCAATGAAATTCAGGAGGCGAGGGCTCTGCAGGGCGATCGCCGTCCACCACCAGGCGCGACTCCTTGCCCTAGTGAGGGGAAGGAGTTTCACGTCTGCATTGACATCCCAGGGCTCAACAGGGACACATCTCAGGAGCTCTTGTAGCCGTCCTGTGTCGGCCGATGCGAGGGTCCACCGCACAGCTACGTTCGCATGCCCTTCGGCTTGGTGAGCGCGGCTGTTGCATCTCAGCGCCACATGTAGGACGTCCTAGTGGCTCGGGAGGCTAGGCACCAGGCGATCCAGGCGGATATGGAGATGGATCCTCACGAGCCCACGGGCCCCAGGAGCCTCCTGAGGTTCTGGGCCAGGGTGGTTCATGAGGAGCGACTTCAGCAACGCACACCTCCTGCTAGCCCGACATTCTTCAGCAATGGTGCGAGGTGACATCTTTTAGTTTGTTCAGTTTGGGGGCGCCCCTCGGGCTGCACTATCCCCAAGCCGTGTGGTTTCATCCCTGCGGCATATATCCTTCTCGCATTCGTCAGAACTTGTTTACCTTCCTCTATGAGTTGCCTTAAGATTATCAATTGCATGTCCGACGCTTTGTCACCATGAACGTCTCACGCCCTTGCAAGCCCACCCATGAACGCCTCATAATTAAGGACAGGCACAACGTCTGTGCTCGGGTCCATCCCTGCAGTGTCGCTAAACCCAAGAGGTTGAGCTTTGGCTCACGGGACAGCTCCCGTGTACGTCACCTCCTATGGCCCTTGGTGCCTTGTTCTCGCATGAGCTAATCGTGAGCGGGCAAGTGAGGGAGCCGTGCGCCGGTTGTTTTTCTTCAGGACCTTTGCATGAGAAGACTGGGCATGGCGTCTGTTCTCGGGTCTGTCCCTGCAGCGTCGATAAACCCAATGGCTGAGCTCTGTCTGGCGGACCGGCCCCGTTCACGTCACCTCCTGGGGTCGTTGGTGTTTGGCCTTCTCATGCAATAATCTCAGGAGATTCACTCGGCGCAGGATGCCTAACCATCTTGTAGAACTGACACAAGTGTTCCCAATCAAATTCAGGCGCAACCTGCCTTGAGGTAGGGCCTGTGAGTCCTGCGCTGGCTCACGAGTGCCCATACACACCTCCTCTAGCCCTGCCGTGCAAGCCACGTGTCAGGGCGGGGCTGTACACGCCCCGAGGGTTCTCCTCAGAGGGAGCCCCCACCCACGTACCAGTGGAAGCACCATGCTCCGTGCTGGCAGTCGACACTGCCGAGGAGCAGCTATGCCCGTGCAAGAGCGGAAGCGCCATGCTCCATGCTGGTGATAAACAACTAAGGGTGGCCTCGCGGCTGCAGCAACCTCAGGGAGCCTCCGGGCTCAGTGCTTAGCCTCAACGCGTTGCTCTCCGTCGGGAGGGTAGCACGAGGGGGCTAGGCACGGGGGCGACGCTCAGGTCACGCCTGGCGTACTCCACCCTACCAGGTCCCATGGACCTGGTCTTGGCGCACCCCTCCCAAGTAAGAGCTCGGCGAGGAAAGGTATGATGGTATGTTCGTACGTCAAGGGGGACTCCTGAGCATCGCGTCTCAGGAGCCTAATTGGCCACGTAGCCCCTCACCCCTTGATCTCGTCCTGACGATCCGAAGGACCTAATGGCTGCTGAGGTATGCGCGGGGCCGGGCCCTACCGACGTAGAACGCCAAGGCCTACCCTTGCACTCCCTTTCCCAAGCTGTTCGTATGGCAAGGGGGACTCCTGAGCATCGCGTCTCAGGAGCCTAACTGGCCACGTAGCCCCTCACCCCTTGGTCTCGTCCTGGCGATCCGGACGACCCAATGACGACTGAGGTATGTGCGAGGCCGGGCCCTGCCGACGCAGAACGCCAAGGCTTGCTCTCACACCTCCTTTCGCAAGCTGTTCGCACGTCAAGGGGGACTCCTGAGCATCGTGTCTCAGGATCCTAACTGACCCTGTAGCCCCTCACCCCTGGCCTCGTCCTGGCAATGCGGACGACCCAACGGCAGCTGAGGTACGCGCGGGGTCGGGCCTTCAGACCCAGAATGCTAAAGCAAACGGAAAAGAGATTGCAAAACCTTAAGCAAATTATTACAAAACACATTGTTCCAAGCATAAGTTCTTACGCCTCCACAAGGCATGGTACATGTTGCAAAATAAAACCAGGGAGAAGCACCACCACCAAGCTTCGTCTTCAGCCTTGGACGCCGCCGTCGCCCGCCTGAGGAGTCCCGTCGTCGATGATGTCACCGCCATCCTTGCCCACGGCCCCAGCCGCGGGACTGACGGCGAGGAACTTCTTCAGCAAGGCCTCCACTGGACCCTTCACGACTTCAACAGCAGTGGCGCAGGAGTTGGGGTCCACGGGCTCGAGCAAGGCGGCGAAGTCGAAGCTGGCGTCCTGGAGATAGAGATGGCTAAAGGCACGCGTCAGGGCCGAGGAACAAAGTACGCGGGCCTCACCTTCCACCACAGAGCCAAACCCGGCGACGACACTCTCGAGCGCTTCAACGAGCTCGGGAAGCAGAGCGGCAGGGCCCTGCTCCGGGGTCACCGCTGGCTCCTGGTGCTCGCTCCCGAAGAGATCCTGCAACGCCTTGCGGGACCTCGCCTCGAGGGAGATGAAGGCATCCCGCTCCATGGTGGCCACCTTCTCGGCCTTGGCGAGGGACGCCTGGGCCGCCTCCTCCTTCAACTTCTCCAGGTGGCTGCGCTCCATGGCCTGCTCCTGGGCTGCCTGCTTCAGCTCAGCATTGCGATCGTTAATTGCAGCTTCCTGGGCCTTCAGCTCCTCCTCTCGCACCTGGAGCTGATTAGCCTGGGTGGCCTGCTCATCCCGGAGGGTCTTCAGTTCGACCTCCACCATGCGGCACTGCTCCTGCACGTCCTTGGCTTCCTTCAGCGTGACATCACGTTCGGCCGCGGCTAAGCCGACCATCCTCTGGCCCTCCTTCACGGATGCCACGGCTTGACCCCAGGCCGTCCGGACAGACGCATCGGCCCAAAGCCACCCAGAGACCAGCTCCAGGCGCCCCGACGCCCTGCACCGATTCGGACCCTGAAGATCATCCTGGAGCTGGTCCAGCATGGAGCGGGCCTCCTCTAGGGCTCCAGACGAGGCGGAAGGACCACGGCCCGACGGCGTGGTGGGCGGAAGAAGAGGCGCTCCCAGCACCAAGACTGGCGAAGCAGCAACAGCAGCAGGAAGGACCGGGGGCTCCGGAAGCCTTGGGTCCCCAGCAAGCGAGTCGGGGATAGGCACCTCCGGGGTCAGCTCTACTGCGGGAGCCGTTTCCTCTTGAGGCTGGGCCCCGAAGCCTCAGGAGAGCAGTACCTCCGCAGGAGCGACAAGAGTCATTGCGCCCCTCTGCACTGGAGCTGCGGCAACGCGGCAGTGTGCTTGACCTCGGCGGCCCAGGCATCCCCCTTCTTCTTCTTCACTACCGGCTGCGGTCTGGCACTGAATGAAGATATTAAGCACTACAATGAAATCCAAGAGCAAGGGCAAGGAGGGGCACTTACTGGTCCATGGCGACATAGTTCCTCTTCAGGCCCATAAGCGCGGGCTTCACAGGCGCGGGCGGGTTGCTTTCTTGGGAGCTGGCGAGAACGCGGCCGACACCATGCTGCACGGTGGCGGTGAAGTAGGAGCGCCACTTAGGGGAATCAGCGCCGACATGCCCCTCTTTGGTACCGCTTGCCTCTGCTTCTTCGAAGGGGTCCCCTCGGATCTTGTGGTGACCCCGGCAGGGCGAGCCAACTCCCTCACCGGGTGCGCACCCGCGTCGTCATCGTTGAAGAAGTCGTGGAGGAGGTCACTCTGCCTCAGAGTAGAGGTCTCCCCATCCCCCTCCTCGGTGGCTTCGGAGGAGAGGTCGCCGAAGAACACGTCCACCAGGAAGGCGGCTGGCGGGGGAGGCTCCAACGACATGAGCCCACGCTCGTTGAAGACTGATACGTCTCCAACGTATCTATAATTTATGAAGTATTCATGCTATTATATTATCTGTTTTGGATGTTTATGGGCTTTACTAAGCACTTCTATATTATTTTTGGGACTAACCTATTAACCGGAGGCCCAGCCCAAATTGTTGTTTTCTTGCCCATTTTGGTGTTTCGAAGAAAAGGAATATCAAACGGAGTCCAAACGGAATGAAACCTTTGCGAGAGTTATTTTTGGAACAGAAGCAATCCAGAAGATATGGACTAGACGCCAGGGAAGCTTCGAGGTGGCCACGAGGAAGGGAGGCACGCCTACCCCCCTGGGCGTGCCCCCCACCCTCGTGGCCCCCTCGTGGCTCCCCTGGCCGACTTCTTTCGCCTATATATGTCCATATGCCCTAAAAACATGGGGGGCACCATAGATCGGGAGTTCCATCGCCGCAAGCCTCTATAGCCACCAAAAACCAATCGGGACCCTGTTCCGGCACCCTGCCGGAGGGGGGATCCCTCACCGTGGCCATCTTCATCATCCCGGCGCTCTCGATGACGAGGAGGGAGTAGTTCACCCTCGGGGCTGAGGGTATGTACCAGTAGCTATGTGTTTGATCTCTCTCTCTCTCTCTCTTTCTCGTGTTCTTGAGGTGATACAATCTTGATGTATCGTGAGATTTGCTATTCTAGTTGGATCTTATGATGTTTCTCCCCCTCTACTCTCTTGTAATGGATTGAGTTTTCCCTTTGAAGTTATCTTATCGGATTGAGTCTTTAAGGATTTGAGAATACTTGATGTATGTCTTGCATGTGCTTATCTGTGGTGACAATGGGATATCACGTGATCTACTTGATGTATGTTTTGGTGATCAACTTGCGGGTTCAGTGACCTTGTGAACTTATGCATAGGGGTTGGCACACGTTTTCGTCTTGACTCTCCGGTAGAAACTTTGGGGCACTCTTTGAAGTTCTTTGTGTTGGTTGAATAGATGAATCTGAGATTGTGTGATGCCTATCGTATAATCATACCCATGGATACTTGAGGTGACATTGGAGTATCTAGGTGACATTAGGGTTTTTGTTGATTTGTGTCTTAAGGTGTTATTCTAGTACTAACTCTAGAATAGATTGAGCGGAAAGAATAGCTTCGTGTTATTTTACTACGGACTCTTGAATAGATCGATCAGAAAGGATAACTTTGAGGTGGTTTCGTACCCTACAATAATCTCTTTGTTTGTTCTCCACTATTAGTGACTTTGGAGTGACTCTTTGTTGCATGTTGAGGGATGGTTATATGATCCAATTATGTTATTATTGTCGAGAGAACTTGCACTGGTGAAAGTATGAACCCTAGGCCTTGTTTCCTAGCATTTCAATACCGTTTACGCTCACTTTTATCATTAGTTACCTTGCTGTTTTTATATTTTCAGATTACAAATACTCATATCTACCATCCATATTGCACTTGTATCACCATCTCTTCGCCGAACTAGTGCACCTATACAATTTACCATTGTATAGGGTGTGTTGGGGACACAAGAGACTCTTTGTTATTTGGTTGTAGGGTTGCTTGAGAGAGACCATCTTCATCCTACACCTCCCACGGATTGATAAACCTTAGGTCATCCACTTGAGGGAAATTTGCTACTGTCCTACAAACCTCTGCACTTGGAGGCCCAACAACATCTACAAGAAGAAGGTTGTGTAGTAGACATCAAGCTCTTTTCTGGCACCGTTGCCGGGGAGGTGAGTGCTTGAAGGTATATCTTTAGATCTTGCAATCAAATCTTTTAGTTTCCTGTTTTATCACTAGTTTAGTCTATAAAAGAAAACTACCAAAAAATGGAATTGAGTTTCCCTCATACGCTTCATCTTTTTAATATCTTTCGTGAGAATGATGGAAAGGAAAATTGTGCTCAAGTGCTAGAAGAAGAAGTCTATAAAATGTTTTGCACTAATTCTTTGAATGATGAGCATGATTGCAATGTTGTTAGTATGAACTCTTTGAATATCCATAGTACTAATGATGATTGCACTAGTCATGAAGAAAATGTCTCTTATAAGCATGTCAATTTTTGTGGGGTGCATAGAGTTTGCAAGTACACACCAAATAGGGAAGATAGATTTTGCAAAGAGGCATAAGTATTTAGAAACCAAATGGTTGCAAGAAAGGCTAGATGATTGTGCTGAAAGATTCAATATTTATCACCATCCTTGTGAACTTTGCAATGAACGTGGTCATTTAAAGCTCCAATGCTATTTGTTTCATGATCAAATCGCATCCAAAAATTGTGATAACTTGATTACCCTTGAGCATCATAAAGAGCTTAGTCTTCTTTTGGGGTATGAAGAAATGAAACGTATAACTGAGGGTATTCCAAAATTTAATCTTGATAGATTTCTTGATTTTGATCTAGAAGAAATTTTTATGTATTGTACAGTAAATTGTATTGAAAATCCTTATATTGCCAATTACATAAAGACAAGAAAACAAATAGAAGATGAAGAGAATACTAATGAAAGGGAAGAGAAAAAAATCCTTATATTCCCAATACCTTCCTATTATTTCTTATGATGAATCAGGTAACGAGGAGGAGCCTTCTATTCAACCAATCTCATTAATAAGGAGCTCCAAAAAGAGGATTAAACCCACACATGATGTGAAGAAGAAGAAGAAAAGACGGAGAAGCAAAGGTAGAAAGGTATCCCTCCCAAATGATGTTTCTCCTATTACTCATTGTGATGATGCTAATTGCTATACTATTGGTGCTATCCATACTATTAATGATGAGAGTGATTATGCTTATGATATGAAAAGGCCCAAGCTTGGGGATGCTATGTTTGATGAGAATGACATGTTTGAGAATATATTTGCTGCAATTAATGTTTGTCCCAAGCTTGGGGATGCTACGTTTAATGAAGATGATATTTTTAGCCTCCCAAGTTTCGATGAGCAAATTTATTATGATGATAGCATGCCTCCTATTTATGATGGTTATATGGATGAAAGTGGCTTTGGAAGAGTGTCAACTTTAGGAAGTAATGATCCCACTATTTTGGAGGGCGTTTAATCTTATAATATTTATGAAAGTGGATTTGGAGAGGTCATGACTTTATTTAGTGATGAATCCACTATTTTGGAAGAGGTTTCAATTGATTATGATGAGAACAAAGTTGCTACTTATGATGATTATTGTGATGACACTAATGCTATAAAAAGTAGTGATCATTATATTTATAAAACTTTTCATGATTGTGATTACCCTTTTTCTTAAGATTACACATTTAATGTGGAAACAATTTATAGTATTCGAGTCTCTTATGATACTCCCACTATTCCTAATGTGAAGAATTTTGCCTATGTGGAGAGTAGTAAAATTTCTATGCAAGTAGATCATGAAAAGAATGCTTTAGGTGCTGGTTATATGGTTGAATTCATTCATGATGTTACTGAAAATTATTATGAGGGAGGAATATATACTTGTAGGAGTTGCAATAATATCAAGTTTCCTCTCTATGTGCTTAAAATCTTGAAGTTATGCTTGTTTTACCTTCCTATGCTAGTTGATTATTGTTCCCATAAGTTGTTTTCTCACAAAATCCCAATGCATAGGAAGTGGGTTAGACTTAAATGTGCTAGTCATATTCTTCATGATGCTCTCTTTATGTTTCAATTCTTATCTTTTATGTGAGCATCATTGAAATCATCATGCCTAGCTAGGGGCATTAAACGATAGCGCTTGTTGGGAGGCAACCCAATTTATTTTTGTTCCATGCTTTTTGTTCCTGTTTAGTAATATATAATTCATCTAGCCTCTGTTTAGATGTGGTTTTATCTTTTAATTAGTGTTTGTGCCAAGTAGAACCTTTGGGAAGACTTGGGTGAAGTCTATGTGATCTTGCTGTAAAAAACAGAAACTTTTGTGCTCACGAGATTAGCTGCCAGTTTTTACTGGAGAGTTATTTTAGGTATATTATTTTTGTAGATGATTAATAGACAAATTCCTCAGGTCTACCAATTTATTTCAGAATTTGTGGATTTACAGAAGTATACGTTTGACACAGATTACTACAGACTGTTCTGTTTTTGACAGATTCTGTTTTCTATGAGTTGTTTGCTTATTTTGATGAATCTATGAGTAGTATCGTAGGGTATGAACCATAGAGAAGTTGGAATACATTAGATATTACACCAATATGCATTTAGAATGAGTTCACAACAGTACCAAAAGTGGTGATTTATTTTCTTGTACTAAGGGAGCTTACGAGTTTTCTGTTGAGTTTTGTGTTGTGAAGTTTTCAAGTTTTGGGTAAAGATTCGATGGATTATGGAATAAGGAGTGGCAAGAGACTAAGCTTGGGGATTACCAAGGCACCCCAAGGTAATATTCAAGGACAACCAAGAGCCTAAGCTTGGGGATGCCCCGGATGGCATCCCCTCTTTCGTCTTCGTTCATCGGTAACGTTACTTGGAGCTATATTTTTATTCACCACATGATATGTGTTTTGCTTGGAGCGTCATTTTATTTTGTTAGTATTTGCTTGCTGTTATTTAGAATAATGTTTTGCATCTATATTTTCAATAAAAATGCCAAGGATAGCCTTTACCATGCTTATTTTGCAAGTATACATGTTGCTGTTTCAAAACAGAAAGTTTACCGCTGTTGCAAAAATTCCCTAGAAAAGTCAGAAAATGATAAAATGTTGAAACTTTTTGAATATTGAGCTCTGATAAATTTCCTACAGTGTGGTATTTTTGTCATAATTTTTGGAGTTAGGGAAGTATGATGAATCTTGCATTCTTTACAGACTATACTGTTTTGGCAGATTGCTGTTATGTTTGCATTGTTTGCATATGTTTGCTTGTTTAATGATTCTATTTGAGGATAGGAGTATTAAATATGCAGAGACATTTAGTATGCAATGTTGAATAATAATTTTTGTGATTTTTTACAGTAGAAAATGATAAGGTTTTTGCATTGGTTTATACTAACTTATCTCACGAGTTCTTGTTGAGTTTGGTGTGGATGAAGCTTTCAAGATTTAGGAAACCGAGATATAAAAGGAATTAAGGACACAAAAGCTCAAGCTTGGGGATGCCCAAGGCACCCCAAGGTAATATTTCAAGGAGTCTCAAGCATCCAAGCTTGGGGATGCCCCGGTAGGCATCCCACCTTTCTTCTTCGACAATTATCGGTTAGTATCGGTTGAACCTAAGTTTTTGCTTCTTCACATAAGTTGTGCTATCCTTGCAATGTCATTTTAGTTTGCTTTGCTTGCTATTTGAATAATATCCCAATATCTTAAATTCTTAAATGAGAGAGAGTCTTCACATAGTTACATAATTATTCAACTACTCATTGATCTTCACTTGTATGTTTTTGGAGTAGTTTGTCATTTACTCGTGTGCTTCACTTATATCCTATGAGTAAATGGTTGAATGATTTGAATATCATAAATCTGAAATTATATATGTTTCATATGCTTATCCCATGGGGAGTAATGACTTCACATCTAAGAAGTAGAGGTGTAAATTTATTGAAGATTAGCAAACATTGTATTGGTCACTTGAACAATTCATGAAAGAATATTGAAGGAAGAGAGATTTCACATATAAATATACTATCTTAGACATCTTCTATGATTGTGAGCCCCATTAATTATTTTTAAACATGAGCAAATTAGTTGAAATTGGACAAGGAAGACAACGTAATGAGTTATGATTGGGTATATTTGTATAGAAGATATATTGTTATAGATCCTCCAACATGTGGTGCTTGCTATTTAGAATCCTTTGCTAGCCAAAATATCTGTACTAAGTGGGAATACTGCTTGTGCATCCAAATTCCTTGAACCAAGTTTCTTCCATGAGTGTCCACCTTATCTACCTATATGCGGTATTTACTTGTCGTTCCAAGTAAATTTGCATGTGCCAAACTCTAAACCTTCAAATAATAATATGTTTTGTATGCCCGAATCGCTCATGTAGCGACTAGGGGCTGTCACTATCTTCCATGCTAGGTGGGTTATTCTCAAGAGGAGTGGACTCCGCTCCTCACTCACAAGAAAATGGCTGGTCACCGGGATGCCCAGTCCCATGCTCAAATCAAATCAAAATAATTGCAAACAAAACTCCCCCTGGATTGATGTTAGTTGGAGGCACCCGTTGTTTAGGGCAAGCCATGGATTGATGATTGTTGGTGGTGGGGGAGTATAAACTTTACCATTCTGTTTGGGAACCGCCTATAATGTGTGTAGCATGGAAGATATTGGGAACTCTTGGTTCTTATGTTGACAATGAAAGCATACCTCTCAAAATTATTTTCATCTCTGTTTAAAAGCTTCGAGCTCTGGCACCTCTGCAAATCCCTGCTTCCCTCTGCGAACGGCCTATCTTTTACTTTTATGAAAGAGTCAGTAGTATTCCTTCTTATTCCAACCTACTCTTTAGTTGGCAAGCATCATGTGATGGGGAAAGATCTAAGCATATATGGCCATTCAAATATATTTGATCATGAATTATTATTGTTGACAATTATCTATATGATAAGTAAGTTGGGAGGCGAAACATTAAGCCCCTATCTTTCTCTATGTTCGATCGATGCTATTTGTTCTAAAAATATGCTTTGAGTGGTAGCAATCATGGAAGACTATATGATAGTTGAGTATGTGGGATTTGCTAAATCAAAGCTCTTACATAGACCCTTCCTGAAAATAGTTTGCTAGTTTTCAAGAAAGTTTATGGTCTATGCTTTAACATGTGAATAGCTTGTTACTTGATCGTGAGAAGTTTTATGAGATGAGCTGCTGTTATGACATATAATGATGCTAGAAAAGGTGATTATCATTGATCAAACTTGTGCACCTACTAGCATTCACACTTCATAAATTATTTCTTTTATCATTTACCTACTCGAGGACGAGGAGGAATTAAGCTTGGGGATGCTGATACGTCTCCAACGTCTCTATAATTTATGAAGTATTCATGCTATTATATTATCTGTTTCGGATTTTTATGGGCTTTACTAAGCACTTTTATATTATTTTTGGTACTAACCTATTAACTGGAGGCCCAGCCGAAATTGCTGTTTTCTTGCCTATTTCAGTGTTCCGAAGAAAATGAATATCAAACGGAATGAAACCTTCGCGAGAGTTATTTTTGGAATGGAAGCAATCCAGGAGACTTGGAGTAGACGTCAGGGAAGCTTCGAGGTGGCCACGAGGCTGGGAGGCGCGCCCCCGCCCTCGTGGGCCCCTCATGGCTCCCCTGACCGACTTCTTTCGCCTATATATGTCCATATACCCTAAAAACATCGGGGGGCACCATAGATCGGGAGTTCCGCCGCCGCAAGCCTCTGTAGCCACCAAAAACCAATCAGGACCCTATTCCGGCACCCTGCCGGAGGGGGGATCCCTCACCGGTGGCCATCTTCATCATCCCGGCGCTCTCCATGACATGGAGGGAGTAGTTCACCCTTGGGGTTGAGGGTATGTACCAGTAGCTATGTGTTTGATCTCTCTCTCTCTCTCTCTCTCTCTCGCGTGTTCTTGAGGTGATATGATCTTGATGTATAGCGAGCTTTGTTATTATAGTTGGATCTTATGATGTTTCTCCCCCTCTACTCTCTTGTAATGGATTGAGTTTTCCCTTTGAAGTTATTTTATCGGATTGAGTCTTTAAGGATTTGAGAACACTTGATGTATGTCTTGCATGTGCTTATCTGTGGTGACAATGGGATATCACGTGATCTACTTGATGTATGTTTTGGTGATCAACTTGCGGGTTCAGTGACCTTGTGAACTTATGCATAGGGGTTGGCACACGTTTTCATCTTGACTCTCCGGTAGAAACTTTGGGGCAGTCTTTGAAGTTCTTTGTGTTGGTTGAATAGATGAATCTGAGATTGTGTGATGCATATCATATAATCATACCCACGGATACTTGAGGTGACATTGGAGTATCTAGGTGACATTGTTGTTTTGGTTGATTTGTGTCTTAACGTGTTATTCTAGTACGAACTCTAGGATAGATTGAACGGAAAGAATAGCTTCATGTTACTTTACTACGGACTCTTGAATAGATAGATCAAAAAGGATAACTTTGAGTTGGTTTCGTACCCTACAATAATCTCTTCGTTTGTTCTCCGCTATTAGTGACTTTGGAGTGACTCTTTGTTGCATGTTGAGGGATAGTTATATGATCCAATTATGTTATTATTGTCGAGATAACTTGCACTAGTGAAAGTATGAACCCTAGGCCTTGTTTCCTAGCATTTCAATACCATTTACACTCACTTTTATCATTAGTTACCTTGTTGTTTTTATATTTTCAGATTACAAATACTCATATCTACCATCCATATTGCACTTGTATCACCATCTCTTCGCCGAACTAGTGCACCTATACAATTTACCATTGTATTGGGTGTGTTGGGGACACAAGAGACTCTTTGTTATTTGGTTGCAGGGTTGCTTGAGAGAGACCATCTTCATCCTACGCCTCCCATGGATTGATAAACCTTAGGTCATCCACTTGAGGGAAATTTGCTGCTGTCCTACAAACCTCTGCACTTGGAGGACCAACAACGTCTACAAGAAGAAGGTTGTGTAGTAGACATCAAAGACAGGCATGGAGGCGGCAATCTTCTCCCCATCTTCTCGGCAGTACAACGGGAGGTAATCATCCGGAGGGCCGCCTTGGTCCTTCCCGAGCAAGGAGTGCATAACCTTGCTCAACTCCTCGTCGGGCAGGCTATCCTGGCGCAGCCGGAGCTTGTCTTCTGCGCCCCCAAGCTTCCACAAGGGGCGGGAGCACTCCTGGAGCGGCGCTAGGCTCTGCGTCAGGAACTCCTTGACGATCATGGCCCCCGTCAGCTTCTCCGCCATCAAGTCAGCTTCCATCCTCTGCATCAGCGGCCTCGCCTGGGGGCCGGTGAGCTTCTCGTGAGACCACCCCTTCTCGGATGTCGGGAGCCCAGTTGGAAGCTCCAGTAGGACATGGGAGCGCTTGGCGTCCATGAGGACCCACTTGTTCCGGAAGTCCTCCACCTTCTTCCCGACGCAGCAATCGCATTGCTGCCGTTGGCCGTGACGAAGCAAGCACACCCTGTGCGCTGGTGGCTGTTCACCCGGAGGTAGAAGAAGTGGCGGAGCAATGCAATGGAGGGCATCACCCCCACGAACGCCTCATAGTAGAAGGCGAAGATTGATAGGAGGAGGACAAAATTGGGATGAAGATGGAGCGCGTGGATCCCAAAATGGTGGAGGATGGCGTAGAAGAAGCGAGAGAAAGGAGGAATCAACCCAGCATAGACGTAGTGCAGGAAGAAGGGGTAGAACATGTTGTTCGAGGATTCCGGCTTGGCGGAGCCAACCCGAAGCGCTGTCTTCCCCCCTTCGCTATCGTCGCATGACATTAAGAGAAGCGCGGTCTGATGCTTCTCTTCGGCGACAGTGGGTGCGCTCCGCGCTGGCTCGACCCAAGCGGGGGATCCGACAGCCGAGGCCGGAGCTTTAACCTTGTCGGAGGCCATCTGCGAGAGTTTGGTGGAGAGGGACGGCAGATTTGGAGGATTTTTCCGGTGTAGGGAGGGAAGGGGATCCGGAGTAAGACGAAAGGAAGCTAACGAAGGCTCGGCGGCAGATGTCAGCCTTTTTGTCAACCACGAACGATTGTCGAGGCAACTTGGGGAAGTGGAGATGCCCACGTCCCATCAATCTCCACGCGTCGTCCAAGGCCGCAGGCAGTTAGGGCCTGCGGCGCTCCGCACTTACCCAGTGGCTTTGCCCAGAAGCCAAGTCCGAGCGTGCCTTGGGCCCGGGGGCTACTATCGGCGTTTTAGATACGGGGGTACCCAGACCTGCCTGCCTGCGGGCCACGGCGTGGCTCCATAGACGGCCTGGTACGGCCCGGCTTCAGCATCAACTACTCTAGACCCTCGCGAGGGACAAAGCCTCATGAGGCGGACGACACCAAGACCTCCAAGGGGAGGAGCGGAAATTTCTATGCAAGGCTTACCTCGCGAGGTTCGGCTGACGTGAGCCATGACGACCAAGGCCAGGCGGGCGCCAGAAGGGCACCAGCGGGCACAGAGTACCAGTTTCTTCTTTGGCGCAAGGGGGGCAAGCGGCAGGCGCAGAGTCCCGAGGAATCAACCAAAGGTTTCCATTCCGATGCAACAAGACCAAGACCGCAAGGACGGCAAGACGGAGGTCACCACCGAGCCCACTACAGCGTCACGACCAGCGGCTTTTGTAGGTGAAGACCACTTTAGTCAGGATAGGACGTACTTGTTGTCTCCCTTCAAATTTGGCCGTTGTGGGATCCCTTCCCGCCTACAATTGGGAAGAGGACCAAGGCCACTATAAATAGGACCTAGCCACCACAATAAATGGAGGAGGAGAATTAGGTCGAATCCAGAGAGAGAGAAGAGAGGGGATCGAGATCCATTCCACCCTCACCATCTCACCAGCTCACTCGAGCCCAAGAACACGCCTCGTGAGGCTGTTCTCCACTGTACTAGTTCTTCCTCAGGCCCTCGAGGAAAATCCACCACAAAGCAGGAGTAGGGTTTTACACCACAAGGTGGCCCGAACCTGGGTAAACTGTTGTGTCTTCCTTTCCTTTCGAACTCGACGTGATAGGCCATGAGGTTCGCGAGTTAGCAGGCTGGGTAGGTAGAGATCTCTGCATGCACCCTAGAGTTTGAACCTCTCAAGGGTTTGCGGAACCCGAAATCCGACAGTTGTTGGTGATGATGATGGCTTCGATTTCCCCCTCCCGGAGGGAACTATCCCCGGCAGAATCGCTCCGACGGGGAGCAAATGTGCTCCTGCCCAAGTTCCACCTCGAGACGGTGGTGCTCCGTCCCGAAAGTCCTCTGCTTATTTTTTTCTAGGGAAAATGGGCTTATATACCAGAAGATGGGCACCGGAGGTTCGCCAGGGGCCCCATAAGCCACCAAGGCGCGCCTTGGTGGCGAGGGGGGTGGGCGCGCCCTGGTGCCTTGTGGGCTCCTGGGTGGCTCCCTCAGTACTTCTTCTCTCTATTATTTTTATTTATTCCAAAATAAATCTCCATAAATTTCAGCTCATGTGGAGATGTGCAGAATAGGTATCTCTGACGTAGCTTTTTCAGGTCCAGAATTCCAGCTGTCGGCAATCTCCCTCTTCATGTAAATCTTGCATATTAAGAGAGAAAAGGCATTATAATTGCTGCACAAAGTGTTATATTAATTAAAAACACTATAAATAACAGTAGGAAAACATGATGCAAAATGGACGTATCAGCACCACTACTTCATCGTTGAAGGTTATCACCCTTCCTTCTGCATCAGAAGTGAAGAAGACCAAGGCTGCTGAGAAAGAAGCTAGAAAAAGAAAAGCTTCAGCTCCTCCGACTGCACCAAAACTTGTGAAGAAATTGAAGATGGCAACATTGTCTTCAATTGTCATTCCCATTGATGCTATTCCAATCTCACCAGTGCCCCTGCTTGTGCCTTAGATGATCGTCAGATTGTTCCATATGGGGTGGACTATCAAATCCCTTAGGCTGATGAAGAAGATGATGGAAACCACTCTGCTGCTACCACAGAGCAAGTGGATGAAGAAATAGACATTGAAGAAGATGCTTCGCTTCACCAAGTCTCATCACGGATGTCCTCATAGGCTCCGTTGACTGAAGGACATGCTACTACTTCATCTAGAAGTAGTGAAGCAACCGAAGAAGACGTGGACATTCATGGTGCTACAACGCCCATTCTTCATGATGAATTTTGGGAAGCAGCTCACCCAAATTCGCCCGTCACCACTCCCCTCACTCGAGAGCCCCAGTCGCCTGCGTGCACTGAAGAATTACATACTGGCTCTAAGGAAATACAACCATCGCCCCAAAGCATTCCTGAAGAAATTCTAGCTGCAACAGCTGATGAAGTTGCTCAAAATTAGCCAATGGTTGCTCTCATCATTTCATCCCCTTCACGTGTTGTCGTGGGTGGGCACAGTCACCTATGGGGACATGGGCCCCCTTTGTGGTTCGGCAAGGGGGAGATCATATTGCACAAAGAGTGGAAGCCATGGAGCAACACGACGACGGCGAGACTCTGGTTTTGACCCAGGTTCAGGCCGCTGTGAAGCATAAAACCCTACTCCTGCTTTTGGTGGATTCGATGGAGGAACACTACGGCCCGTAGCGCTCAAGCCCAACAAGGTGACCTCGGGGAGAGCCACTACGCGCATACAAGTGTGAGATGGTCTGAATCCCTGTCTAGGTTGCCTTGGACCTCCTTTTATAGCTCAAGGTGTAGCCACAGTGGAAAAACGGACATTATCTTGTGATTAGATGGCTAATAGTGCTATCATACCTAACTCTGGCACTTAGGACAAAATGCCATAAATGCTACCTTAGGTGGCATGCGGAGGTGCATCCCCGACAAGCTTATATCGCCGCTTAGCCATCTTCTGTTATCATCTTGACACGCATCTCGACGGGTGTCAAATGGGTGTGATCTATCTTCCAGCAAGTTGCCACGTGCTTAGCGAATGCCACTTAATCGCCAAGGGGTCTTGACACTGCATTGATAAGTGACTGGCGTCATGGTGCAGTGGAGTGGTCGTAACTAGCCTGTGCCTACCGAGGGCAGGGCTTGCCGGGCCTTCTTGGAGGGGCACGCGCTTATGTCCCCGGCCATCCCCGGAGACGCGGCTGGCGCGGTTTGATCTTGTTTCCATCTGTTGTGTCAACCTTGCCGGCCTCGCCTGGCTGGCAAAGGACTCTTCTTGTGAAGAGTGGCTTCTTTGGTTTAGCTCTGCATGGACTTGACTTGGGCTTGTACTTGACGGGGCCTATATTGAGACAACCATTCCCCCGGCAAGCCCTGGCTATTAGGGCGGAGGCTTTTCGTCCGTGCACAAGTCAGAGGGAATGAAACACCCCTGTTTGTGTATTCCGACAGAAGCCCCTGGGCCTGAGTTGGACGTGTCGCTGGGCACGTTGGGTTAGGCCCCAAACAGTGCACGGCCACGCGTCAAATAAATGATGTCCATGTGGCTTCCGTCATGATGACCGGTCAATCCCACGTCCACTCTGCGTAATTGACGCAAGTCATGGGGTCGTCGAACAGTAGCCGTTAGCAAGTAATGCGCCTGCAAAAATGGCATCTTCTTGAAAAAGATAGCGAAGAGCCAGCCCATGCGCATGTTCACAATAAAAAGGCAATGCGAAGGGGCATTGCTCATTCATGTCCGTTTCTTCCCACTTCATCTTCCTCCTCAAGCCAATAACCGCCTTCGCCGCCATTACTCGTCCCCAAAGCTTTGTTAGATCTTTTTGCTTCTCCTGTGAGCCCAAGAGATGGGGCGAAAGACGGGCGCCATGATGGGGAAGCAAGCGGCTGCCGCCAAAGACGCAGTGGAGGAGAGGAGGAAAAAAGCAGAGGAACTAAACAAGCAGCGATGGGAGAATGTGGTTTTCTCCCCGTCACACCTGGATGGCAATACCTTGATCGCAAGGTATGCTTATATGTGGGGAAGGGAAACCACCAATGGGCATGGATCGCCCATGGTTCTGCCGGAGGGGGCCAAGGTTCCATTAGATTCGTACTGCTTCTTCTACACGTACTTCCTTTATGGCCTCACCTCCCCCTTTTCTGACTTTTTCTGCGCCATGATGATGGTGTACGGATTCCATCTTCTGGACTTCACGCCCAATGTGATGGCGTGCATGGCAATCTTTGCCCACTTGTGCGAGAACTTCATTGGAGTCGCCCCAAATGTGGATATGTTCAGGCACTTCTGCATCCCGCGGATAGAAGACAAATCCCACCGCTCGGGAAACATAAGATGGATTCCTTGGGGCAGGAAAGATGAGTGGGACTATCTTTCTGGCCAGCAGCGCGGAAATTGGGACGAATGGAAGGCGGATTGGTGTTAGGTCCAGGAAAAGGAGGCCCCCGAGTTCTGCTCGATGCGGACTGGATGTGTCACGCGCATAAGCGATTGGAGCAAGTTGGGCCTCACCGACGATATGCTCCGCCGGACGCTGAACATGATTGCCTGTCTCAAAGTTGTCGGGCTAACTATCGAACATGTGGGGGCTGACTTTCTCCGGCGCCGTATTGCGCCGTTGCAGAAAAGGGACAGGTTTGCGTCGGAATACAAAAACTCTGCCGACAGGATGCGACTGTACCCAGGCCCCACCAACAACCTGTCAGTGTATGGTCACGGCTGGTTATGCGAACAACTGTCCGACAACCTTGGGCCCTTCCATCTGCCAGTGAAGGTTGTCCCCCTGCACCTCAACTCCACCTTGGACCAGATCTTGAAATGGATGCTCGATTGCAATGCCTTCGAGGTCAAAGCCGATTGGGAACTGCCCCGCTTGGATGATGAGATTGAATGGGTCTCTAGTTTGGAAGAGAGAGCTTCCAAGATGGAGGACAATCTTGTCTAGCGCACCTCCAGGGCAGAGGCAGCGTTCATTGCAACGTGGATCGCAAAGGACAAAGAACTCCGAGCCACCGGGGGAACGAGGCTCAAAGACGAGGAGGAGGAAGATGCCGAAGGCGAGGGCTTTTCTGATGATGGGAGTGAAGAGCACACCATGGAGGATGATGCCGGGCTTGATCCTGCCGGGGTTGGAACTCCCCAAGTCACAGCAGCAGGGGCCCAAGAAGAGGGCGAGGTTGAGCTGCCCGATGCGGAGGAAGAGGGGCTCGAAATGGGTCCTCAAGCCCTAGAGCCAGGTCGACGCCATCGCAAGAGGGCCAGCCAGGAGCCAGTGGCTCCCGCTTCCTCGCGAGGCACTAAAAAGGTGAAGAAGACAACCACCAAGGGTGACAAGCAATAGGTGGTATGCCGCCAATCCATTCGCCTTTCTGAGGCCAAGACTCCGCTCGCCAAGCGACAAGTGGTCTCGGGGGTAGATCCCAGCCCCCAGTCAAGCCCAACCTCCCAGCCTAGTTCGATCCCGCCAGAGGCCTCGGCCCTACCACGAGTTCATTGCTGCCAGGAAGTTCTGCTCCTTCGGCTCTAAAGAGGTGCAGGGCGACACTGCCACCTGCGGTGTACGAGTTGGGCTCATGCTCAAGGATCCAGAGTAAGTAGAGCGACCAAGCCTTTTTGTTAAAGCATTCTATACTTGGATGTTGATTTAATCTTGTCTTGTTGACTTGACAGGGATGAAGAACCCCTCGCTCAGCGGGCCAAGCAGGCCAAGAATAAGGTGGTGTCGGGCCATTCGGCAAGCGCGCGTCTGGCAGGGGATATGGTAAAGGACCCCGTGCCTAGCCCCTAGCCCAGCCCCCGGCGTGAAGGTGTGGAACACACTTTGCCTTCCTGCAGGGACGCGGAGGAGCACCCCTCATACACCGGCAAAGGGTTGGGTGAGGGCCAGCACGGTAGAGACCACCAAGAGAGGTCCACTTCCCAAGGGACCCTACTGGCCAAAGCTCAAGCAGAAGAATCATTGGCAAGGGCCTCCACTGAGGGGCCTGCTCGCATCGAGGCCACAACCATCGAAGGGGCGGTTGTGGACCGTGCGCCAGCAACCGATGCTGCCGGGCAAGGAGATGTCACCTTATAGCAGCCACCACCGGGTAATCCACTTGTCTTTGCTTTGACTCAATTGAATTACTTATCTTCCTGGCTTCGATTTAGTAGTGTATGGCTTCTTATTATCTCATTTGTTTGATTTTATCTACAGACTGGCCAACTGAGGAGCCCGAGCTTTTGGAGGAGGTGGCCAATATTGGGAAAAGTGCTACTGAAGAAGCAGCCAGGATTGCTGCCGCGGAAGACCATGAGCAGACTGTCAGGGATATTCAGGAATTCTCGAAAGAGGCAGAGAAAACCCCCGGCAGCATATCTGGCCCGAAAAATGTTGTCGAGGAGAAGACCCCTCTCCAATCCATGGAGCCCCTTCCCTTGAACTATCCTCAGACTGTGGCTCCACAATCTTCTTCAAGAAACTGGCACTAACCCTTGCTCAATCCTGTCCCGCAACTCCCCGCTCATCTGTTTCAGCGCGCATAGATTTCGATGAAGAAATCAGACGCATACTAGCACCGCTGTCTCATAGAGTTGAAGAAGCTGGCGACTCTGCTGATAGCTCCAAGGATTTAGCTTTCCTGAAATCAATGGTAGCAAGGTTCAAGGATGTGCAAAATAGGTACAGCCTCATGTGGCAGGCAATCAAGGAGCAGCGCAACTCTCATGGACCAGAAGCTGAGGGACAAAGGCAACAAACTGTGCGAATGGTGCAAGAAGCAGTCCCATTCCCTTGTGCGACAAGAGGAGGTGCTGACCATGGACAAGGAGGACATTGCTGCCCGGGAGGCTCGGTTGGCAGAGCGTGAAGCACTTCTAAATGCCAAGGAGAAGGACATCTTCGCCCGGGAGGGGACGCTCGAAGCTACTCTTCATGGGAAGGACGAGGAGCTGGAGGCCCTTGTTCAGCAGCGCACCAAGGACCTAGCAGATGGCCACAAAGCCACCCTCAACACGCTCACCCTTGAATCTTCCGTCCAATTGAAGAAGGTTGTTGATAACCAACAAGTATATGGGATCGCAACAGTTTTCGAGGGTAGAGTATTCAACCCAAATTTATAGATTCGACACAAGGGGAGCCAAAGAATATTTGAAGGTATTAACAACTGAGCTGCCAATTCAACCACGCCTTGAGATTAATTATCTGCAGCAAAGTGATTAGTAGCATAGTAATATGATAGTTTTATGATAGCAGCAGTAGTAATGGTAACGGTAACAGTGATAGCAGTGATATTGTAACAGTAACGATAGCAGTAGCAGTAGTAGTAACTTAGCAAGAACAATATAAGATAAATTCGTATGCATTGGACCGGTGACTCGTTGGATGATATTCATCATGAGACAGTTATAACCTAGGGCGATACGACACTAGCTCCAGTTCATAAATATAATGTAGGCATGTATTCCGTAAATAGTCATACGTGCTTATGGAAAGAACTTGCATGACATCTTTTGTCCTACCCTCCCGTGGCAGCGGGGTCCTATTGGAAACTAAGGGATATTAAGGCCTCCTTTTAATAGAGAATCAGAACAAAGCATTAGCACACGGTGAATACATGAACTCCTCAAACTACGGTCATCACCGGGAGTGGTCCCGACTATTGTCACTCCGGGGTTGCCGGATCATAACACGTAGTAGGTGACTACACTACTAGGGAAAACCCTAGCACTAGCGCGAGTATTTTGCCTATCAGTAGCGCGGGATGACGCGCTACTGATAAGGCGCTACAGCTAACGTGTAGTAGTAGCGCCTGTCATCCCACGCTACTGCTATACATGGCTAGCAGTAGCGAGCTTTAGTGCAGAGCGCTGCTGCTAATATCTGCAGCGCTTTTTAGCAGGAAGCGCTACTGGTAAGGGAGCGCTACTGCTAACTTTATTCCCCTCGCTACTGCTAGTTTTATTAGTTTCTGTTTTTTTTCTGCATATTTGTTTTGTATTTGAATAGGCTTTATACAATAATCTTTAGCATATCATACACATACAAATGTAATCATAGCATATACATACAAATAGTCTCATCAAATCGTGTCATCATCATAATCATCATCCAACACAAAGTGGTCTCTCGTCATCATCTCGAAAATAGCGATACAAGTCTCGATTACTTGCAACTACATCGTCATCCATCTAAACAATGATATATGCGAGAAGAGCTATCACTATGAGTGAGAGTGGAACTATGCAGTACATGAGTTCGTATCCCTCTCTCGCATTAGCGTGAACCTAAACTAACTACTGGCTGTCGCTCGGAAACCGGAAATCGGTACACATGGGCCTGACACTCCGGCCACTCATCGTATACTTCTGGCGTAGCACTTCTTCGCCATTGATGATCTATGCACCTACATCGTCACATGAGTCGATGATATGCAACATATATAGTTGAGCAACAGAAAGAGACAGACTTGGCAAAAATAGAAGCAACATATCATAAGCATAAATAACAAAGTTCATCGTACCCAAAATTCCCTAACTAGAGTGATCTTCGCTAGTCGAGGAGGACGGTTTAATTACATCACAAATAAAGTTTCATCGTGCATAACTGAAAGTTTTGTCATACAGAAAGTATGGACTAAACAGACACATTGTCATATATCGACAATCACTACATGTTATGCCATCCATCCATGTCAGGGAGATAGTCCCCGAGCTTAGTGAAAGGCTTCAGGTCGAGACGCTGAGAGGCCACGCGTGTTCGGACGTCTTCCCGCAACATTTGTCCTTCTTCGTAGAACATCCCTATTTTTTCGACGACCTCCTTCATGATGATTTGGGCAAGTTCGCACTGGATGTGATAGACTCAGCTCGAAGTCGATGATCCTCGATATCTCCTAAGTCCTTTACCCATCGCAGAATATGGGCATCGCCGGATCTTGGTGACATGCGAAGGTTCTGGTGATCCCGTCTGTACTCCAGCATGTGGTGTAGGACATAGAATCCATCATTAAGAGAATCACTCGGTTGCTGGATGCAGCAGAAGTCATTCTTATGGCTGAAGGCGGGCCGGCCGTCCCTTGTCTTCTTGTCTTTGACCTCTCCACCCCGTGTGCCGTAGTAAAACATAGCACTGTCGAGAATAGACTTGATGTGGGTGTAATCCTTTTTGGTAATGTTCTTCGACGAGTCCAAGTAAAGAGCATGGGAGTATCAGCCTAGAGGATGATGAGGACGGCGCGCCCGCCGCTGCGCAAAATAAGTACACCTCAAATTAATTAGCCTCCACCATGCAAATGAATGATTGAAATCAAAGAAAGGATATCCGCGCGGATGACTTAGAGGGGATGATAAGGCACGAGAATGGCCTCCTTGTCCTTATTGGCGAGCATGAAATTGACGAGGTAGTCCCTCGCGTATTCACAATGCTTTGCACAGACTGCCAAGAAGCCCTCGTGCATGAAGTACGGGTCGGCGACACAGATAAAAGGTATCTTCTCAACCCCGATGAGGTAGTTCATGTGCAGGGCATAAAGGTGGACAAACGTAAAATCCGGCTTCTTCAAGTGAAACATGTCGAAGATGTAATTGAATCGAAGGAAGAACTTCTCCGCGGGGAATGTGTCGACGTACGACAATTGCCGCGGCACGTTAACCACGTAGAGTGGGTATCCTGGATTTTTCGAGGCGATGAGTCCTTTCTCTATCCGTAGCACATCGTCATGAAGTCTCCTTACATTGCCGAATCTGGCCGCTATCGCTGCTTTAGGTAGGATTGGTTCACCGGCGATATGCCATTTTGCCGCATCGGGGATATCTATACAGTCTTGAACCCGAGGCTGCTGAGGCGGCTGGATCATAGAAGCAACTTTGTCGCCTTTCCTTGGTCTCTTCCTAGACTTCTTTGCTACCGAAAGGTCGTCCATAATACGTTCAGACTCCGGAGGCGGCAATTCAGGCACCGACTCATGACGCTCAAACCCTAAGTAGGCGCCAGTAGTGACATACTGTTGAGTGTAATCGTCATCCTCATCCTCATCTATGGCGACGTCACCAGCGACTAATGGAGCCTCTTCCTCACGCCGTCCGCTATCACCCAGCACGACAGCTGATGCTAATTGGGTAGGTGAGGTGTTGATGTTCATACCTAACTGCGTGCTCGTGGGTGTGCTCCCGGCCGCCTCCAAACGAAGTAGACTCTTTGGCCACAACAGGACCCACCCATTGCAATCACCAAGCCACCGCGGGGTCTCGTCGTCATCCCCCTAGTACTAGAGGAGCCAAATTCTCGTGGCCCGGTTTGACATTGGCCACGAAAACCTTGAAGAAGTCCGGGGGGATCGGCCGGCTGTGGAACAATGGTTCCTTCGGCTCCATTATCGTCGCCTTCCCCACGTCCACCTTCTGGTCGCCGATGGTGTACAATATGGTGCATGGGGTTTCGTCGGCCTGCAAAGAAAAGTCTGCGACGTGAGACATCCGAAAGGCAACGAAAACGGGAGATTATACATTTATTAAAGAGGGCCGGTGTGACAGATACCGTGAGGGCGTCGAGCTCAGCCAAAGACGAAGCACCGCCGAGCACGTCCAGTGCCGGAGCAGGTGCGGGAGCCGGTGAGGGAGTAGGTGCAGCTGCAGGTGCTGGTGCAACGCTAGTCGAGCTGCTCCCGAAGAAGTCAGCAAGGGGAAAGTCCGCTACATTTTTTTTTTCTGGATTTTGCCTGCTCCAATCGAAAATGGCCGGAACCAAGACAGTAGACATATCTGCAACCACCTGTTTTGCGGCAGCTATCGCTGTTGCGACTATCTCAGATGATTTCTTCTCAACCGCAATCTCAACCTTCTTGTCAATGTTTTCTTCAGTTAACCTCCGTCTTTCCTTTCTGTCCTCCGTGGTCTCATGGTAGTACTTCTTCCACGTGGCGCCCTCTCCGACACCGTGCACGCGTCCATACGACGGTCGAGTCTCCACCGGGAGTCCTTTCAATATGTTCAACGCCCGGTTGAATGGAGTGTCCCACTTGGGCCTCGCCAACGCCTCAGACGGCGAGTCGCTTTCGGCCGCAATCCTGTGCTGCTCTCTCTGCAAAAGGCACAAGGATCGTTTAGAAATATGACTAATGTGCAGTCGAATTGATCAGAAACTAAAATTACCAGCAGTCTCATGAACTCTGTTGTTTTCCGCATTCGTCTCGAAAACCTTCTTCACTGGGTCCCAACGGTGCCGGGCCCTAAGGACGTCATGCTCCTACGGGACGGTGAACTCCGCCAAGGGGTGTGGGATGCCCAGACTCCCGGCTTCCGCGTCCTCCTTGGCCCATATGGGCCTCTTCCCGCCGTAACCACGGCTTCCGAGGTGGTGGCACCCAATCTTCCTCTGTTGAAGCCCCTTCATGTACTTTGACTTTTGTTTGGCAGCTTCGGCCTCGCAAGCTGCCTTGAATATTTCAAAGTGCTCTTCCGTGATTGTCGGTTTATCCTTTACAATCTCAGAGTAGGGTTCCTTTTTGTTGACGATCCGATGTTTCACCCTTGCTTTCCAGGCGGTCAACGCGTCGCTAAACTTGGTCATGGCGTGTTTGTTTATCTTCTTCATTGCCGGGTCCTTATCTGGATCTTTATAATCCTTTTCATTCCGGCCCAGGAACAAGAATATCTGGTGCAACTTCTTTAGGAGGGAGGGCCTCATATTATCTATCTTCTTTAGTTTCTCATCATTGATGGTGGCGGTTGTCCGTACGATGTAGCTTATTTGATTGCCGTAGCACGCGCATGCTTCCACGGGCGTGTTTGGCTCAAAATTGCCATCGTCCATCTCCGTCACCACCAGTCTAGTAGTCCTGAGCTTGTTAGGAACTCGTTGCCTCTTTGTTTTCAGTTCTATACTGGCTCTGCTAGTCTCGGAGCCGGTCTCAGTCTCAGCGCCGGTCTCGATGCCGGTCTCAGTCTCAGTGTCGGTCTTAGTCTCAGCGCTGGTCTCGATGTTGGCCTCAGCCTCCGATGTGACAGGTGGACCCAGCAACATCAACTGTTGATCGCCGGCTTCCCTCAAAAATTCATCTGCCGCCAGGTACACGTTGTCGCAATCACCAGAACCCTGTCCTTCATCGTTGCTAGCCATGTTTCCTACGATTAAATCTAGTCAATTAATTCTAGACCTAATAAAATGAATAATGACATAAAAAAGGCCTATGCTTTGCAGGAATGTTGACTCCTTCCCGGTGCGGCAAATCCCGGGCACTCGATATGTCCAAGTTTGTAGCACAAGTCATGCCGAAATTCACGGAAAATTTCGGCATGACTTTTGCTAAAAAGTGGACAAATCGAGAACCTGAAATTTGTCGAAACGGAAATGTATCAACATTCCGGCAAAACATAGGCCACTCGGCTTCATTCCCTGGAAACAACAAAGCCACTTGGGCACAATTGAAACATGTGCAAACACAATTGAGGAATTTGCATATATCCTGACCACTTCAAATTTGCATCTCCTAGCGTTTGACACTTCAAGAAAATCTACACAAATCTCATGCTCTCTCAAACTCAAATCAAAAACCAAATATAGATTATATTTAGTTAACTACTGAATTAAACTTTACTCTAAACTAAACCCTACTGCCCTAATTAACATCTAGTTAAACAAACTCAATTCAAAAACTAAACCCTACTGAACTAATTCACATCTACATTATCTACTACTTAACATCTATTATTACCCTAACTAAAAAACATCTACTATTAACCATACTGCCCTAGTTAACTAGTACCATCACTACTACTAATTAACATCTACTACTACTACTAAAAATCTTTATCTATGAACCCTAGTACTAATTAACATCTACTACTACTGCTAA